>NW_026694597.1:0-66526 GCF_021218885.2 Marmota monax | reverse complement strand
GGGGTAAAGGAAATAACTGGGGACAGCTAGACATTGACTCTGGACTGACACTAATTACAGGAGATTCAAATGTCACTGTGACCCTCCAGTCAAACTCAGGGCTTGTGGAGGTCGGATGATCAATAGACTTTATGGACTAATTTGTAAGGCACTTTAATATCAGAGGTGGGAAATAAATCAAACTAAAGTTCAGTAGCCTTCTATCTCAGTGAAATTTCTAGAATTCCAGTTGTGTGGCACCCAGCACAAGACTTCAAAACAGATCCAAACTGCTGTGCAAAGTTCTCTACCACTTGGGCCATATAATACAGTATATCCAATGTTGCTTCACTGATATGCTGTTTGAAATCTTTTGTAGAGTCTAGTTGAATTACTGTGTAATATTTTAGTACCTTGAACCAAGGCCCTGCCATAATCCTCAAATACTACTCTTCTTTTAAGAAACAGCTCATGGAGCATGAAGAGAGAACCTACAGAATGGGAAAAACTTTTGAGCAGCTACTTCTCTGGGATTAATATCCAGAAAAGATACAAAGAACTAAAAATACTTAGCAGAATAAAAACAAATTTCCCAGGCTGAAGCTGTGGCTCAGTAGTAGTGTACTTGCCTGGCATGTGTGAGGCATTGGGTTTGAGTCCCAGCACCTCATATAAATAAATTTTAAAATAGAGTTCTATTAACAACTAAAAAAATTAAAAATTACTTAATAAATAGGCAAAAGAACTAAACAGAAATTTCTCAATAGAAGAAAGAAAAAAAGGCTCATAAATATGAAAAAATGTTCAACATCTCTAGCAATCAGGGAAATGCAAATCAAAACTACACTAAAATTTCATCTTACTCCAGACAGAAAGGCAATTATCAAGAATATGAGCAGCAATATATTTTGGCGAGGTTGTGGGGAGAAATGAACACTTGTACATTGTTGATGGGACTGCAGACTAGTACAACCACTCTGGAAAGCAGTATAGTGATTCCTTGAAAAACTGGTAATGGAACCACTACACAACCCAGCTAACAACACTCCTTGGTATTTTCCCCAAAGATCTAAAATCAGCATACTACAGCTATACAGCCACATCACTGTTTATAGAAGCACAATTCACAATAGCTAAAATATGGAATCAACCCAGATGTCCATCAATAAATGAATGGATTAAGAAACACACACACACACACACACACACACAATGGAGTTCTACTCAGCCATTAAAAAGAATGAAATTATGGCATTTGGTGACCACAGGTCACCAAAGTTTCTATGCAAGCTAAGATTCTCATTTTCTGGTAAGTGGATGGAAATGGAGAATATGATGCTAAGTGAAATTAGCCAAACTCAGAAACTCAAAAGTCAAATGTTTTCCCTCATATGTGGAAGCTAGAGCATAAAGTACCAATTAAATACAAATAGACGAGTGAAAGGAAGGCTAATAGACAAGAGGAAGGAGAAGGGGAGCGGGGAGGAAAAGGGGGATTGTGAACTGAAATAGATTTCTATGCATGTGTGAGTATGTTAGGATGAATCTAACTATTAGATATAACCATAAAGCTCTAATAAAAAATAAAATGAGGGGGCTGGGGTTATATAGCTCAGTGGTAAAGTGCTTGCCTTGCACATGTGAGGCACTGGGTGTGATCCTCAACACCACAAAAAAATAAAAATAAATAAATAAAGATATTGTGTCCATCTTAAACTAAAATAAAAAAAGAAAAGAGAAGAGTTCTTGACCTGATACTGGGCCTTAGTAGAAACTAAATATTTGAACATGGGTCACCAATGTTTCTATGCAAGCTAAGATGCTCATTGTAAAATGGTTGTGCACAGCAGCACTGCATCATCAAATGAAGTGGCATGTACATGATTGGGCCCAAGCAGACTATGAAGGCACAAGTATAACCTGGCCCAGGTTATAAATGGTTTTGCATGATATTCAGTTACTACCCAAAAGTGAACGTCTATACAGTTCCATTCTGGGACATCCCAGAAGGAAGTGGTAAAGGGAAATCCTGTCAGTATGCAGAATTTTGGGTTGTGCACCTAGTTATATATTTTACTTGGAAAGAAAAACAGCCCAGTGTGCAATTATGTACTGATTAGTGGGATATAACCAGTGGTTTGGCTTGATAGTCATGAATTTGGAAGGAAAGTGTTTAGAAAATTGGTGATAGAGATTATGAGGGAAGAGATACATAGACAGACCTTTTAATGGACAAAAATGTGAGGATATTCGTGGTCCAAGTGAACACTCACCAAAGCATGACCTCAACAGAGAAAGATTTATTAATCAAGTCGATAGGATGACACATTCTGTGGATGCTAGTCAGACTTTCCCCAGCCATCTGTCATTGTTCAATAGGTTCATTCATAAAGCAATCATGGTGGCAGGAGTGGAGATTATACACAGGTTTAACAAAATTGACTTTCACTCACCAATGCTGATCTAGCTATGACTATTTCTGGGTGCCTAAATTTTCAGCAGGAAACACGAACACAAAACCCAGTGGGATTGTCAGCCAGCAACCTGATGGAAGGCTGATTATATTGCATCACTTGCCTCATGAAAGAAGCACCATTTTGTCATTATGGAATAGATATTGCTCTGCCTAAATTTCCACCATAAACCTTTTTTTTCCTGTACAGGTACTTAATTTATTGGGTGATGCCCACCCACATTGGAGAAAGCTATCTTCTTTACTTGGTCCACTGATTCAAATGCTAATCTCTTCCATAAACATCTTCACAGACATACCCAGAGACAATGTTTTACCAACTATCTGGGTACCTGTTATGATTAGATATTAAATGTTCCCCGAAAGCTCAGGTATACAACAATGCAAAGTTTAGAGGTGAAACTATTAGGTTATGAAAGCCTTCACCCAGTTAGTGAATTAATCCCCTGATAGGGATTAACTGAGTTCTAACTGAAAGCAGGTAGAGTGTGGCTGGGCGAGGTGGGTCCTTTGGGGGGGTGCCTTGGGGATCCATATTTTTTCTGCTGTGAGGAAAAACTCTCTCTGCTTCTTGATCATGTCCTGAGCCGCATTCCTCCACCACACTCTTCTGCCATGATGTTCGGCCTCATCACAGACTCAGAGGAATAGAATCAGCCATCTATGGACTATGACCTCTGAAACCATGAGCCCCCAAATAAAATTTTCCTCCTCTATTTGTTCTTATCAGGTCTTTTGATCACAGCAGTGAAAAAGATGACTAAAACAGTACCAATTAGCCCAGCCACATTGACATATAAAATTAATCATCACAACATATCTTTTCATTTTCCTTTGATAAATGCCTAAAAGTGGAATGTCAATGTCATATGGTAGGTGAATATTAAGTTTTTGAAAAACAAGAAAACTGTTTTCCAAAATCGCTATATTATTATACCTTACTATCAACAATGTATAAGAGTGATAATTGATTTAACATTCTCAACAACACTTAATAAGGTCAATCAGCATTTTAATTTTAGCTATTTTATGGTTATGTAGGGGAAGCTTATTTTGTTTATAATTCGTATTTCCCTAATAACTAAAGGTGTTAAACACCTTTTCATGTCCTATTTCCCATCCACTTATTTGTTTTGTGAACTGTCTCTTCAAATCATCCCATTTTCTTATTGCATGCATTAGGATGTTTTGCCATATTTTTAAATTGGTGCATTATAGTTGTACATAATGGTGGAACTTGTTGTTACATATTTATACATGCATCAATATAACAATATTAATTTGACCAATAATAGTCCCCCGTATTTCTTTGTTTCGTCCCTTTCCTCTACTCTACTGATCTCCCTTCAGTTTTCATGAGTGGCCTGCCCACTTTTCTTTTCCTTTTCTCTCTAGCTTTTACATAAGAGAGAAAACATGACTCTTGACTTTTATTTTTTTTTTAGTTTGGCTTATTTTACTTAACATAATGTTCTGAAGTTTCTCCCATTTTTTTCACAAAGGACATAATTTCACTTTTCTTTATGGATAAATAAAATGCCATTGTGTATATATACTGCATTTCTTTAATCATTCATCCATTGCTGGAGACCTAGGTTAATCCCATAGTTTGAATATTGTAAATTGTGCTGCCATAAACATGGGTATATATGTATCAGTGCAATATGATGACTTTCATTCTGTAGGATAAATACCAAAGAGTTGTATAGCTGGGTTATGTGGTATATTCTTATTCTTTTGAAGAAGATTCATACTATTTCCATAGTGCTTTTACTATTGTACAATCCTACCAATAGTGTGAAAGTGTTCCTTTATCTCCACATCTTCTTCAGCATTTATTATTGTTTGTATTTCTGATGGCTACCATTGTAACTGGAGTGAGATAAAATCTCAATTGAGTTTTGATTTGCATTTTCCTAATTACTAATGATGTTGAACATTTTTTCATGTATTTATTGGCCATTTGTACTTATTTTGATGTATCTCTTTAGTTCATTTATGCATTTATTAACGGTGTGTATTCGTGTGCATGTGTGTGTTAAGTTTTTTTTAGTTTATTACATATTCTGGATATTAATACTCTGAAGAGTGGCTAGCAAATATTTTTCTCCCATTTTTAAGTTCTCTCTTCATATTTGTAGTTGTTTCCTTTGTTGTGAAAAAGCTTTTAAAATTGATTTATTAACTTAGGGAATTCTTTTCTGAGATTTAGGGGTCTATTGATAAAATAGTTGCTTGAATCTATGTGTTGGAGTATTGACCCTATATTATCTTCTAGGATTTGAATAGTTTCTGCTCTAAATCCTAGATCATTGATTCATTTGGGGTTGACTTTTGTGCAGGGTGAGAGAGATCTAAATCCATTCTTCTCTGTGGATAATAACCAGTTTTCACAGCACAATTTGTTAAGAAAACTGTCCTTTTTCCAGTGTGTGTTTTTGGCATCTTTGTCAAAGATCAGATGGCTGTATCTGTGTGGGTGTGCATGTGTGTTCTATTATGTACTATTTTTCTTTGTGTCTGTTTTTATGCCAGTGCCATGCAGTTTTTGTTACTATCCCTTTGCAGTATAATTTGTGATCAGGTAATGTGATGCCTCCTTTTTTGACTGAGAATCGCTTTGGCTACTCTGGGTCTTTTATTCTTCCAAATGAATTTTAGGACCATTTTTTTTCTAGTTCTGAGAAGAATGTCATTGGCATTTTGATGGGGGTTACATTGAATCCATAGATTGCTTTTCATAGTATGGCCATTTTAACAATACTAATTCTGCCTATCCATGAACATGAGAAGTATTTCCATCTTCTTGTGTCTTCTTCAATATCTTTTTTCAGTGATTATAGTTTTCAGTGTACAGGTCTTTCACATCCTTGGTTAGATTTATTCCTAGATAGTTTTTTTAAAAGCAATTGTGAAAGAAATTAGGTTTCTGATTTCTTTCTCAGAAGATTTATTATGGATGCATAAGAAAACTATTTATTTTATTTTTGAATATTGATCGTGTAACCTGATATTTTGCTTTTAGCAGTTTTCTGGTGGAGCTTTCTGGATCTTCTAAGAATAGGATCATATTATCTGCAAACAGTGATACTTTGACTTCTTTCTTTCCAGTTTTACCCCTTTATTTCCAGCTTTGGCCGATTGCTCTGGCTAGAATTTTTTATATTATATGGAGTAATAGTGGTGAGAGTGGACATCCTTTTTAAAGGGAAATTGTAATTTTATTTTTTGTCAGAACTTCTTTTTTAAAAAAATGGCACATAATAGTGGAATTTATTATTACATATTTGCACATGCACACAGGGCATAACAATATAATTTGGCTAATATCCCTCTCTAGAACTTCTCCTCTTGCCCTTAGTCCTTTTCCTCCACTGATCTCCCTTTGACTTTTTACTTGTTCTTTTTAAATATACATGACAGTAGAGTATATTTTGCTATATTACACATACATGGAGTATAACTTATTCTAATTAGAAGGTCATTCTTGTTGGAGATGAAGTAGAATTTCACTGGTGGTGTATTCATATTTAAACATAGGAAAGTTAAGACTCTTGTCTTGTTCTGGATGCTTTCACTTTTTCCCCATTCACTATGATGTTGGCTTTGGGTTTGTTGTTTATAGCCTGTTTTAGTAAGTTTTGTGTTGCTGTGAACAAAAGACCCAACAAAAACAATTTAGAAAAGGAGAGGTTTATTTGGGGCTCACAGTTTTAGAGGTCTCAATCCATATACAGCCACTCCATTGTTCTGGTCTTGCAGTGAGGCAGAATCTCATCACTGAAGAGTTTGTGGAGGAAAGTGCTCAAGAAAGATGTGGAACCTGGAAGCAGAGATAGAGATAGAGATAGAGATAGAGATAGACAGAGGGAAGGAGAGAGGGAGAGAGGGAGGGAGGGATATATATATATATATATATATATATATATATATATATATATATATATATATATATATAAACACACACTCACACGCACACGCACACTCTACTCTCCAGGGACAAAATTTGTACCCAAAAGGCCCACCTCCCAGCCATAACCTGCCTGCTTATGGTTACCTCCCAGTGAATCCCTACAAGAGTAATGCACTGATTAGGTTAAGACTCCCATAACCTAATCATTTCATCTCTAAACTTTCTTGAATTATCTCACATATGAGCTTTTGGGGGGCACCTGATATCTAAACCATAGCATAGCCTTTATGATGTTGAAGTACTTTCCTTCTATCCCTAGTTTCTTCAGTGTTTTTATCATGACTATGTGCTAAATTTTGTTAAAGGCTTTCTCTGAAACTATTAATATGATTGTGATGTTTTTCTTTAGTTCTATTTATATGGTAAATTATAATTATTGATTTGCATGTATTAAACCACCCTTGCATCCTTGGGATAAAACCATCTTGGTCCTGATATACAATCTTACTATGTTGTTGAATGTAATTTAGAAATGTTTTATTAAACATCTTAGTTCATCAGGAGTCTTGATCTATAGTTTTCTTTCCTTGATGTGTTTGTTCTTATCTAGTTTTGGTATGAGAGTGATACTGGGTTCATAGAATGAATTTGTAAGTATTCCATCCCTTTATTTTTTTATTTTATTTTTGAGTACTGGGAACCGAACTCAGGGGCACTTGACCACGTTCCCAGCCACATTTTGTATTTTATTTAGAGACAGGGTCTCACTGAGTTGCTTAGCACCTCATTTTTCCTGAGGCTGGCTTTGAACTTGCGATCCTTCTGACTCAGCCTCCTAAGCCGCTGGGATTAAAGGTATGCACCACTATGCCTAGGTCCCTTTATTTTTCATGGAATAATTTGAGGAGCATGGGCATTGGTTCTTTATTAAAGGTCTCCTAGTATTAAGCTGAAAATCTATTTGGTCCTGGATTTTTGTTTGTTGGAAGGCTTTTTATTACTGTTTCTATCTCATTGCTAGTTATTGATTGTTTAGGTTTCCTGTGTCCTCTTGATTCAAATTTTGCAAGTCATGTGTGCCTAGAAATGCAT
This sequence comes from Marmota monax, assembly GCF_021218885.2. Taxonomy (NCBI): domain Eukaryota; kingdom Metazoa; phylum Chordata; class Mammalia; order Rodentia; family Sciuridae; genus Marmota; species Marmota monax. Next base: position 59,069 of record NW_026694597.1, on the reverse strand, counting down.
CCATTTCTTCTAGGTTTTCCAATTTATTGTAATATAAGTTTTCAAAATAGTCCCTAATGATCCTCTGGATTTTATGTCTGTGGTGATTTCCCCTTTGTCATTTCTAAATTTTTTTACTTTGGGTCTTTTCTGTTTTCTTTTGGTTAGTTTGGCTAAAAGCTTATCAAACTTGTTTATCTGTTCAAAATCAACTCTTCATTTAATCGATCCTTTGTAATTTTTTTTTATTCTCAATGTCATTGATTTTGGTTCTGATCTCAATTATTTCCTTCCTTATATTGGTTTTGGAATGAGTTTGTTCCTGTTTTTCAAGAGCCTTGAGATGCCTCATTAGGTCATTTATTTGGGATCATTCTCATTTTCTTATTTAGGAACTCATAGCAACGTTTTTTGTTTGTTTGTTTGTTCTTCCTTTTGAATCCCTTATTCCAGAAGTTCTGGTATGTTATATCACTATTCTCATTTGATTCTAAGAATTTTAAAATTTCTCTTATCACTCATTCATCATTCAAAAGTGTATTGTTCAGGGGCTGCGATTGTGGCTCAGTGGTAGAGCGCTCGCCTCACACATGAGATGCCTTGGGTTCAATCCTCAGCACCACATAAAAATAAATAAATGAAATACAGATCTTATGTCCAACTATAACTAAAAAATAAATATTTTAAAAAAGTATATTGTTCAATCTCTATGTTATATATTTTCTGTAGTGTTTTTGGTGTTGATTTCTAATTTCATTCCATTATAATATATTAAGATGCAAGGAATTATATCAATTTTTTGTATTTGCTAAGAGTTGCTTTATGGCCTAAAATAAGTCTATTTTAGAGAAGGTTCCATGAGTAGCTAAGAAGAAAATGAATTCAACTGTCATTGGATGAAATATTCTATAGATGATTTATAATGCTTTTTAGTTCTGAAGAGACTTTATAATATTTTTTTTAGTTCTGAAGAGTCTTTACTGAATGTATATCTCCATGGCTCAGAGACATGTATTGAAATCACTCAGTATTATTTTTCTGGGCTCTATTTGAATCTTTAATTTGAGTAGGATCTGTTTCATGTAATTTGGTTCACCAACATTGGGGGCATAAATATTTATTTTTGTTATCTTCTTGTTGGTTTGTTTGCTTTACCAGGGTGAAGTAACCTTCTTTGTGTCTTCTGATTAATTTTGGCTTTAAGCTTTCTTTGTTGGCTATCAGAGTAGCTACTCCTTCTTTTTCTCAGGCTCCACTGGCATGATATATCAATTTCCATCCTTTTACTTTTAGCCTGTTGCTGTCTTTACCTGTAAGGTGAGTCTCTTGCAAACAACGTAGTTGGATCTTATTTTTAAATCCCTTTGCCAGCCTGTGTCTTTCAATAAGAGATTTGACACCACTTAAATTCAGTTAGTTAGTATAGAGAAATGTTTGTTAAGTCTTGCCATTTTGATTTATTTCTAATGTTTAAATTGGTCCTGTTTCTCATTTGCCTAGCTACTCTCCAAATGAGATTTGTCCATTTGTGAGCTCTGGGATTTGTTTTTCATTTCTTCTATGTGAATCATTTCTTTAAATATTTGCTGTGGATTGGGGTTGTGTCTCAGTAGTAGAGTGCTTGTCTTGCATGCGTGAGGCACTGGGTTCCATCTTCAGTACCACATAAATAAATAAAATAAAGTTATTGTGCCCACCAACAACTTTAAAAAATACATTTGATATAGCATCAGTTTAGCAGCCATGATTTTCTTTTTTGGTTTCTCCTTATTTTGGAAGGTTTTTATTTCTTTGATTCTGAAGGATGTGCTTGTTGGATATAGCAATCTTTTTGTGATATAAATTTTAATTGATTTTAAAAAATAAATGACAGCAGAATGCATTACAATTCTTATTATACGTATACAGCACACTTTTTTCATATCTCTGGTTGTATATAAAGTATGTTGACACCAATTCATGTCTTCATACATGTACTTTGGATAATGATGTCTATCGCATTGACTTTCCTTCAGGTTACTTTCCTTTAGGGCTTGGACCACACCATTCCAAGTCCTCCTAAATTTTAGAGATTTTGCTGAGAAATCATAAATAATTCTCATTGGCTTGCCTCTAAATATAATCTGTTGTTTTTCTTTTGAGGCTTTAAATGTTCTATCTTTATTCTGTATGTTTGGTATTTTAATTATAATGTGTCATGGAGAGGTTCTTTTTTAATCTTGTCCATTGGGGGTTCTGAATGCCTCCTGTGTCTATATTTCCATCTCATTCTTAAGGTTTGGAAATTTTTCTGTTACTATTTCCCTAAAAATGTTATGCATGTCATTAGCCTGCATCCCAAAAACATTCTTTGATTTCACTGATTCTTTAATCTGGTATCTTAATGTTGCCCCAGACTTCCTGTATAGTTTGGTTATGGTTACTTATTTTCTTTTCTTCAATACCGTATGAATGTTCAAGGCAAACCACTTTGTCTTACAGCTCTGAGCTTGTGTCTCAGCATGGTATACTCTATTAAAGAGACTTTCAACTGAACATTCTAGTTGATTTATTTTGTTTCATTTTCAAGATTTATATTTTGTTAATTTTGAATATCTCTATCTCCTGTACTAACTTCTTAATGCATTCAGTTGTTCTTTATGTTCTCTTAGTTCCTTGATCATTTTTATAATCATTCTTTTGAATTTCTTATCTGATATTTCCTCTACTTCAATATCTGAAGTCAATTGCTGGTGAATTTGGGAGGTTTCATGTTAATATATATATATATATATATATATATATATATATATTTGTTATATTCTGATGCTGGGTTTTATTCATCTGTTTGGATTGATTTATCTTCTACTCTTACATGCACATCTTACCAATGTGTCCTAGAATGATCTTGATTGAGATCCCCCTGTACATGTGGTATCCACAGCCTTTGTGTTCTTTCTGTTTTTGCTGTAGGAGAGGATGTCCATGAGTGGGACCCAATCCTCCCCTACCCAGTCATTCCTAAGTGGGAATTGTTTATTAGTTTGGGATTTTTCTCTCTTTTATTCTTATATTTTTTCTCTCTTTTATTCTTATATTTTTATTCTTATTTTATTTTATTCTTTTTATTTTTAAAGAGAATACAAAAAGGGAAGAAAATACTTCTGAAGAAAATAGAAGCTTGTGTCTTCTATTTTTATACAAAATTTCTTCTATTTTGTCTTTTTAATTCTTATACAAAAGTCTCTTCTATTTAAACTCTGAGGATTGAGTGTGGTTGATTTGTGTGTGAAGCAAAGTGTGCTCTCTCTTGGCTGGGTTTAATTCAGCAGCAGAATCTCTACCCTGTGAACTTGTAGAGTCCCTGTAGATTAATAGAACCTCATAAAAAAGGGAGAAACAAATAATATCAACAATGAAAACAAACAATATATTGCATTAAAATAAATACCTGGTGCCTACTATGATATCTTCAACACTAATTACCACAAAACAAAAATGATGGGGCTAGCAATTGCCATCAGAATAAACAATAAGTAGCCATGAACTAGATCTGACGTTAAAGTTAACAAGCAGAATTGAGTAAGCAATCCACAGTATTAATAACTGAAACAACATGAATGGTGGGACTAGAAGTTATATAAATCAAATGATTCTAAAATATGGCAAACCAGGGGCTGGGGTTGTGGCGCAGTGGTAGAGTGTTTGCCTCACATAAGTGAGGCACTGGGTTCGATGAATAAAATAAAGGTCCATCAACAACTTAAAAAAACTTACTAAAAAAACAACATATGGTAAGCATACAGTTCATTATGAGAAAAGAAATGTGATAGAAAGGTGAAATAATGTTTAGGATGTTCAAAATGTGAATAGAGAGAAGGCAAAAGAGATGTAGCAAGAGATGGTTATAAAGAAAGTGGAGAAAAAACAGAAAAAAAAACAAAGTGAAGGTAGAAATAGAGAACAAGAAAATTTGGCTGCTGGTGGGAAAAAGAATGAGAAAAAGAGAAACAAACAATAACAAAATAAACAGGGGCTGGGGTTGTGGCTCAGTGGTAGAGTGCTCGCCTAGCAAATGCGAAGTGCTGGGTTTGATGCTCAGCACCACATAAAAATAAATAAAATAAAGGTATTGTATCCAACTACAACTAAAAAGAATATTTTTTTAAAAAACAAAATAAACAATCAAAATCCCTAACTTTCAAAAGACAAGGAAAAATAATTATCATTAAAAATAAAAAAGAAAACAAATGTGTGGTGTATATACACACACACACACAAATATACACTAAGAAAGCAAGATTTTTTTCGAAAGTTCTTAATGAAAAATGAAAGAATTGTCACCACTGAAGTGGTCAAAACTGTCAACAGGGATAGATGTTCACTGCTTATGTCCAACTGTGCTTCTTTCCATTTTTTTTTTTTGGGGGGGGGTGTGGAGAAAGAGAGAGAATGAAGGAAAGAGAGAGAGAGAGAGTACAAGTACTGGCTGGGATTGTTAATCTCTTCCTTTTTGTGTGTGCCCACTGAGCTGCCCGCTGGAATGGCTTGAAACTGAAGTTTATAGAAACATCCCTCAGCTTCCCTTCTCACCAGTATAAGGTAAGATGGAATGGGAAGTAGTGTCAATTGGAGTTTTGTATGGACCGACCAGATCACTGTACTCCTTTGGGCTGGGGCTTAGTAACTTTGTTGAGTGATATCTACTCTGGAAAGATTAGATCAACACACCCTTAGGGGCAAACCAATACCAATTTCTGCTGGGAGTCTGAAGGTCAGGAGTCTCCCAAGATTTCTACTCATGGGGCTGGGGTCTCACATAGTCTGCTGCCCATGAATACAGCCTTCTCAGGCTTGGTCCCTGAGTGGGTTCACACCTGTACGACCCTCTTTAGTTGGTTATGTGAGCTACAAAACTCAAAGAGAAATCAAGTTGTATTCCCCTCCAATTTTGTGACTCTGATCCCCCTGGGTACAATCTTCTCTGTGCCCATTTCACTTATTCAGCTAGTTGTGCCCTAGGCCACATGGTAAGCCCTTGCTGGAACATTTCATGGCTTAAGCAGCTGCAAGCTACAATGTAGCCTTCTCAAGATGGCTCTTGGCCTTAGCTCTCTACTTAAAAGTTGGGAAACAGTCTGATATGGTGGTGCATGCCTTTAATCCCAGTGGCTTGGGAGGCTGAATAAGGAGGATAATTAGTTCAAAGCCAGCCTCAGCAATGTAGCAAGGCACTAAGCAACTCAGCAAGACTCACTCTCTAAAAAAATATATACAAAAAGTGCTGGAGTGCAGCTCAGTGCTTATGTCCCTTGGTTCAATCCCAGTTCCAAAAAAAAAAAAAAAAAAAAAAAAAACAACAACAACAACAACAAAAAAACAGGGAAACACAAATCACTTTTCAAAGACTTGTTTGATTTGGGATCAGCTAAGTTAAGGAATCTTTCCTGATCTACAGGATTTCTTGTGCCAAATTTGTCCATTGTATTCTCTCTCTGTTTGTATTATCCCTCCTATCTACAGTGAACTAGTACTGCTGCCAATGTTGCACCAGTTTGGCTTAATGCTTTCTTGTTTTTTTGTTCAGTGTACCACAATTTCTGAGTCTCTAAGAGACTATGACTGTCTGCTATAGAATTTCAGTGAATTTCCTCTTTCACTCACCTGGCTGAGAAGCAGAACACCTGCTGCTTGAATCCCAAGAACCACACAACTAGAAATGTAGCCTTCCTTTAATCTGCCACATTGAATTTCTGTCATGTATATGTATATATGACATATATATGTGTATGTGTATATACATATACACATGCATATATATTGGTACTGGGGATCAAACCCAGGGGTGCTTAACTACGGATCCACACATCCCCAGCCCTTTATAATATTTTACTTAGAGATGGGGTCTTGCTGAGCTGTTTAGAGCCTTGCTAAATTGTTAAGGCTGACTTTGAATTTTTGATCCTCCTGCCTCAATTTCCCAAACCACTGGGATTACAAGGTGTGCACTACCATGACCGGCTCTGTTTTGTATTCTTATCTTTGAGTTGTAAAAGGTTTTTGTATATTCTAGATATAAATATTGTGTCTACTATATGTTCTGCAAATATTTTCTAATTGTCTTTAGGTTGCATTTTCATTTTCTTAACATTGTATTTTAAAAATCAATTGATTTTATTTTTATTATGTTTAACTTATTGATGCTGTTCTTACATAATTTGTTATTTTGTGTCCTACTTAAGAAATCATTGCTTCTTGGTGGGGTTGTGTATGACTGCAATTCTACCCACTGGGGATATTGAAGTAGGAGGATCACAAGTTAGAGATCATTCTGGTCAACTTAGTAAGACCCTGTCTCAAAAAACAAAAAACAAAGTTGGTGTGGGGGCACTGGGGATATAGTTTAGTAATAAGAGTGTCCTTGGGTTCAATCTTAGCACTGCAAAAAATACATACAAAGTAAAATTTGAAATTGACTGTTATTTACAGTAACAATATAATATTCATATTATTTATTGAAAACACTATCCATTATTTATTGAATTGCTTTGTCAATTTTCCCCAAAACCAATTGAACTTCTATGTGTGAATCTCTATGGATTTTATTCTATTACACTGATATTTCTATTTTTGCCTCAATATTTTATGCTCTTAATTACTATAACTTAGTAATAAGTCAAAGTCAGGTAATGAAAGTTCTCTACTTTGCTTTTCTTTGTCAAATCATTTTGTGTTTTGTAAGTCATTTGCATTACCAAGTAAATTCTACAATGGCATTGTCAATTTCTACAGAAAATCCTGAAATTTTAATTGCAATGGTGTTAAGTGAATAGACCAGTTTGGAGAAAATTCACACCTTAAAAACATTAAATCTACAAATACATGAGTATAGCAAATATGTTCATTTATTTACAGTTTCTTTATTTTCATTAAATGATGTACACACTTCAGTGAGCAATAGAAATGTGGAGGTCTTGCCAATAATTTGTTAATTTATTAATACATTGTTTCCTTAACTCAATTTTTGGTTCACTGCTAGTTCATTAATTTAGTTACTATATAAAAATCATTGCTTTGGGGCTGGGTTGGTGGCTCAGTGGTAGCGTGCTCGCCTAGCATGTGCAACGCCCTGGGTTTGATCCTCCATATAAAAAATAAATAAATAAAATGAAAATATTTTTTAAAAAGAAATCATTACTATTATAGAGAAATACAATTTATTATTATATAATGATTTGATAACCTGCAAATTTCCTACTTTACTCCAATTTTTCTACATGGTCATATCATCTTCTAATAAGAACATTGTTATTTCTTCCTTTCCTATAAGGATAACTTTATTCTGGTTTTGATCTTCATGTCTTATTGCACTTTCTAGAAACAGTGTTACAATATTGAATAGCAAGTAAAAAGAGTCATTGACTCTGCTTTATTTCTGATATTCAGTGAAAATCACTCAGTCTTTCATATAATATGATATTAGTTGTGGGTATATGCCCTTTATCAGGTTGAAGGAGTTATCTTCTATTCACATTTTGCTGAGAGATCAGTTTAAAAGTTTCTATGGGATTATTATACATTTTAGACAATTATCATGGTTAATTAAATTAATTTTAAGAAAACACACTATTTTCCTGGGATAAATATAACCTAGACTATATTCCATTCCTACATATTTTTGATTCTGTTTGCAAAACTTATATTAAGAATTTTGCACCTATGTTCTTTTTTAACTTATTTTTTTAGTTGTAGATGGACACAATACCTTTATTTTATTTATTTATCTTTATGTGATGCTGAAGATCAAACCCAGGGCTTCATACATTCTAGGCAAGCACTCTACCACTGAGTTACAACCTCAGCCTTACGCCTATATTCTTGAGAGATATTGGTGTATTGCTGTCTTTTATTATGATACCTTTTAATTTTTGATACAATATAACTATTGACCTAATGGAAACAGATATGAAGTATTGCCTCTTCTTCAATTTCCTGGAAGAATTAATATTAGTACTTCATTAAATATTTGGAGGAATACACCATTGAAGTCATTTTGGCCTGGAGTTTTCTTTGTGGGATGATTTTAACTGCTTATTTAATTTTCTTGATAAAGTAACTGGCATTTCTTTATCTACTTTTTCTTAATAATTTTTATTAACCCATAGTAATTGCATATATCAGTGGGGTTCAGTGTGAGATATTCATTCGTTTTTATGTGTTGGGAATTTCATATTCATTTGAATTTTATCATGGATTATTTTGCCCATTATTTACCCTTCTATGCTAAAGAAAACCAAGAGTGATTTCTCTACTCTGTTTTTGATTCTGTTTCATTGAATTTCTTTCTTTCTTCCTCCCCTTCCCAGTGAAACAAATGCTGAATTTCACTAATCATCAGAAAAAATGCAAATGAAAATCACAGTGGGATATCATCTCACCCCAGTTAAAATGCCTATCATCAAAAGACAAGAAATAACAAATGCCTGGCGAGGATGCAGAGAAAAGGGAACTCTTACACATTGTTGGCAGGAATATAAATTAGTACAGCCATTATGGAAAACACTATGGAGATTCCTCAAAAAACTAAAAATAGAACAACCATATGATACAGCAATTCCACTACTAGGAATATATCCAAAGGAGATGAAATCATACCAAAAACACTTGCACTTTCATGTTTACTGCAGCACTATTCACAATAGCCAAAATATGGAACCAAATCAGATGCCCTTCAGTAGATATCTGCATAAAGAAAATATGGTATATTTACACAATGGAATACAATTCAACCATAAAAAGAATGAAATTCTGTCATTTATGGCAACATGGATAGAAATGAAGATCATTATGTTAATTGAAACAAGCCAGACACAGAAAGACAAAAACCATGTGTTCTCATTCATTTGAGTTCAAGCTGAACTTATGGAAGAAAAGAATGGAATAATGGTCCCTAATGGCCCACTACTCTACTTTCAGGTCAAAGATTTTGTTGTCGTTGTAGTTCATTTGTTTTGCTTTTATGTATGAAAGAAAACTTGCAGTATTTGTATTTCCACCCTGGCTTTTTTCATTTAATATCATATACACAATAGAATATTATTCAGTCATAAAGAAGAATGAAATACTGTCATTGGCAGGAAAAGGAATGGAGCAGGATGACATTATCTATTCTTGAGTGAACTTTGGTAATTTGTGTCTTTGTTGGAATTTGCCCATTTGTGTCTAAATTTTTCCTGTGTTTCATTTTGGATAGATTTTATTGTAATGAATTTATGTTGGTGACTCTTCTTTTGGAATGTCTAATATGTCTAATATCATAACAGATATCACATTTTTAATCTCTAGAAGTTTGATTTAGGCCTTTATTATATATTACATATTATAACTCATATGTATGTCACATTCATGCTTGGAATATAGTTTTCATGCCTCTGTTTATATCTTTGTCTACTAACTATCATCTGTGTGATATCTGGGCTTGTTTTCCATTATTTGCTTTTTCTCTTTCATATACATCTTAGTTCCCTGTTTGCTTGGCAAACACTATGAATTTAATTTTTTGGCTGTTCCATATATTCACATTCCTACAAATGTATTTCATCTTTGCTTCAGAATACAGTTTGATTACTTAGAAAGAGTCTCATTCTTTCAAACTTTAAACTTTATTAGGGTGAACAATAGCAAAATTTATTCTAGAGTTCATTTGGTCTCACTACCTTGTAGTACTCTTCTGAGTACTCTGCTCAATACCCCATTTATTAACATATTTTTCAATTCAGATTTGTAGAAACTCTGGTAATTGTTTTATTATGTCTTTTGTTGTGGTAATTGTTTTATTATGTCTTTTGTTGTGGTTCACTGGCCTATAGTATTTTCTTCTCATATATGTACACAGTGCACACGAATATACTCCAAGGACTCCAGAGTACAAGACTTGCATATGAATATTTATGGATAAAAACCAAAATCCTGGTGACAAACTAAAGTCCATCAACAAAGGTATGGATAATTGAATTGTGGTTGAGGTATAGAATATAATACTACTTAGCATTAGACACGATTGAATTATTCATGTGTACGATAAAAATAATATGAATGAATCTGAATACATGTGGCTGGGAAAGTATATAGAAAGGATGATTACTATCATATGAATATCAGGAAACTGAACAGGAACCTTTCTCTACCAGAAAATTACTGGTTGCCTTGTGATGGGGGTGAAGGGTGGATGTTTACATGCACACAAAGGCTACTGTTGGTTGGAATGGCTTTTGTATCAACAATGCTATACCTGAAAGATAGAACTAAATGTGCGTGTGTGTGTGTGTGTGTGTGTGTATATATATATATATATATATATATATATATATATATATAAAGTGCGTGTGTGTGTATATATATATATATATATATATATATACACACACACACACATATAGTGTTAAAATGCAGAATATATATATAATAATTGAATATGATGTATAGAATATATGTGTATATATATTATATTGTTACTGTTTGTGCACATATATGGATATATACATGCATAAATATATGTTAATATCATTAATGTGGTAAATATTAAATATATACAAGATGATTTATTGCAAGGAATTGGATCACACAATTGTGTGAACTGGCCAGGCAAGTCTGAAATCCATAGGATGGGGTGATAAGAAAGGGCAGGCTCAAATTCTCAGGCAGGAGCTGATGTTGACAGTCTACATCTGGGATTTTTTTTCCCCAAGGAAGTCTCAGTTTTGCTCTTAAAGCCTTTTAATTGATTGAGACCCAAGAATAATATCATTTGCTTAAAGACAAGTAATTATAGAGTTAATCGCAGCTACAATAAACTTTCATACCAACATTTATTTATTTATTCATTTGTACCAGGGATTGAATCCAGGGGTACTTAACTACTAAGCCACATCCCCAGCGCCCCCCCCCCCCTTTTTTCTTTTGAAATGGAGTCTTGCTAAGTTTCGAAGTTGTTGAGGCTGGCCTTGATCTTGCAATCCTCCTACCTCATACCAACATGTCTTCAGATTCCAGTACAAGCCCCAAAGTGAAAGGTTCCACTATCTATTTTGTTCTCCATTGTATATCCTGAGGGCCTAAACCCAGAACCCATTATGTATTAGATTCACAATCATGTTTATTAGAGCAATGGATAAATAAATAAAAAAAAAAAAAACAGAAAAGATGGATGAATTGATAGATTTAAGTGGTGGATGGATGTACACAAAATAATATTCTATGCAAGGAAAGACACCAATAAGTTAGATATATGTGATTACTAGTTAAAGAGAATCTGAAGTAGCCAATTCTTTTAAATATTGTTTTCTTTCCTTGTATTTCATTTTTATTGATTCACATTAGCTATATGTAACATTAGGATTCATTTTGACATAATTATAAATACATGGAATCGGATTTGCTCAATTCAGTCTCCAGTACTTACACTTACCCTCCGCCTCCTCCCTCTTCCCTAATCCCTTTCCTCTACTGTACAGATCTTTCCGCTATTTTCTTACATTTATAAATTAGTGTCTTGTGGATATACATAATGGTGAGAGTCACTGTAGTATATCCATATATGTACTTAGGAAAGTTAGGTCAGATTCATTCCAAAGTGATCAGTTCTAAGTAAAAGGAGGATAAATGAGGAATACGAAGAGTCATTGAATTGCCTATGAGAAGTGTTTACAATTTGTACTATCTAAATGATAAGGTCAAACTATTAAGAATTAAAGAAGCCTAAATGATGAAAATTTGAATACTGTGAGACCAGTTTAAGAGCCAGAACACTGACTTACTGGTAAACAAGTTTGTTGCATGAGCTCCTAAGGGAAAAGATAGCTGTAGGGGAAACACTGGGTTGAAGAGGACTTCTCTGTCCTCCCAAAAACAAATCTTCCAGGCTAAGGGTTGTATTTTCACATCACCATGCACCTATAAATTAAAATTAACACTGGTGACATTCAGTTATGAATGCAGAAAAGGAAACATGATGCCAGAAAGATCAAGTAAGACAGAACTTCCCCCAAGGAATGAAAGGGGAAGAAACAGCTCCATCTCTCTGATAGCCTTTGTACCATAATTTCTTAACAGTATGACACTGAAAATCCAGCAGTATTTTTTGTCCTTTAGAATTTATTCCTATGCCATCCTCCAGATATTTACCCCAGAGACATTTGTTAAATGATTATACAAAAAATCATACACTAATTACTTAGAAAATATAAATGCATTGTTATTACCATAAATGGGAAAATGTTTATCCACCCTTAGGGGAATTCAGAGGTAAAATGTTACAAATACACACTACCTCATTGCAGTGCATAACAGCTTAGAGACATCTTCCATGTTTGCATAGCAACATTGATACATCTTAAAAGCACAAGGTTTAGTGAGAAAAAAACAAAGAAATAGGACAGATCCTTATGCTTACAACCAGAATGAAATAACAGCAATAAGATTTTGCTTACCACCTAAGTATTTATAAACTGAAAATTTATATGACAAGCCTACCACACAGGAAAGGGATTTCTGAGAGATGGAAACTAATCAGGTCAAGATCTGATTCCGTAATTCCAAAAACTGCTAGCCTGGCATTCCTCAATGTTTAAGAACTTTCAAAACCTCATGTCATACACAATAAATACAACATGATTTTGTTTATCAACATGCAACAAATGAATAAATAATTCTTATAAAAGAAGTGAAATGGAAACAACCCAAGTGTTCACCAAAGGATGAAATGGATAAAGACAAGATACTACATATAAATAAGGGATACTCTGCAGACATAAAACAATGAAATCCTGTCATTTGCACTGTGACATTGCTATGTTCAGTGAAAGCAGCCAGGCAACAAAGAAAAGTACCCTATGATCCCACTCATTTGTGGAATCTGAAAAGTGTGATCTGACAGAAGTTGAGAGTAGAGTGGTGGTTCCCAGAGGTTGGGGAGAGAAGGGGACAAGGAGGGACTGATTATATAGGTTGGTCAATGGGTGATGAGACACAGTTAGGGGGGAGTAAGAAGCCCTGGTGTGCCACTGCAGGGTAGGGTGAGTGTAGATGGTAACAATGTACTGCACATTTCACAGAGCTAAAAGAAAGGATTTTGAAAGTTGTGGACATAAAGGAATGAAAAGCATTGGAGGAGATAGATGTGTTTGAGCTGATTTAAACATTACATAGCGGACAAGGCCATAGAAACATTACATAGTAACACATCGATAAGTACCACTCCTATGATTTATGTATAGGATAAAATGAATTAAGGGAAAGTAAACATTATACAATGTGCAGGACTATCAGAACATCACATGGTGTCCCAATAAGATTCATTTTTTTTTTTAATGTTCCTGAGTATCCGTGAAAAACAAGCTTAATTGCAAAAGAAAATCACTGGCTCCCCAAATTAGACCTACTTAATACCCTTGAGAACTCCTCAATTCTTCCACCAGCTCTCAGTCTATACAGACAAGGTCTCCAAGTCTTGCTACCCCGGACCTTGGGCAAGTTACTCTGTTCTTTGGCCTTCTCGTCTATAAAACGAGGATGGGCAAATATGTGTCTCATCACATGACATGTCTGTGAGGACTCAATGAGCTATATTACACGTAAATATTAAGATATCAAGTGTTTGTAACGGTGCTTGTGACAGAGTAAGCGTCCAACACATTCTCATTACAGAAGCCAGAGAAATCACCACAGCAGCTTATGCACGGACGGACAACCTTTGTACCTGTTTCCAAACAAGCCACACAGAAAGTTCACTGCAACACCTGACCCACACCGCAGACCAGGGAACTCTTTTGGGCTGCCATTGCCAGTCCTCTCTTCACTTGAAGATGCTTCACACTCCAACCTGGAAATCTTCCTGACCGACGGCCCTCTAGACTCAGAGATGGGAGTGGTTCTGACCACTAACCTCCGCTCCTCCTCTGCTTCCATTTAGCAATGCCCGTCACTAGACACCTGTTGGATCCCACCACGGAGAGGCCCACTGGGGAGGAAGCCCACCTGCGAAGCCACCTCTTTGTACCCAGACACACTGTTGGCTGTTTAACTGGACTGGCCTGACTCGGGGAGACTGGTCCAATGGCTTAGGAGACAAGGCACCCACCCAGTTGACTGGTGGCAACTTCTTGGGGAGGATGAATGATGGGGTTCAGGACACTGTGCCCCAGGATATGGTGCTGTGGCCTCGGAGAAAAGAGCAGAAGGAGGGAAGGCTCTCTGACTTTTTCCCACCCTTCTCCCCTGAAGCCGGCTGTCAAAGAATGCTCCAAAGCTCCCCTAACTTGGACCCTAAGAACATCATTCCAGAGGGGTCCTTCCCATACCCAGAATAAGTGGATGTCATGCAGGGACACAGAAACGAATCCCAAGTTGCAGGGCTTCTGAAGCTCCCCTCCTTTTATTAGCATTGTGTTATACCGTTTGGTCCCACAACCGTACTTCTGCAAGATTGTTCCCCCACATACACAGGTCTCCCTGTTCTTCTGGGTCTTCATTCTGAAGGCTCCCTGTCACACAGAGCGGAAATAAATTCACATGTTTTCTTCTTGGGAAAAGAAGAGTTGCATTCCGATTTGAGATGGGGCTTTTGCATTCTCTGCCTCAAAAGCAGTCTCTCCTGGTCATCCTAGAAGCACAGCAGCCTGGATGTCCTTGGGCAGGATCCCCTTACTGTGCTTCCCATGTTTTCACATTGGAGAGCCAGGTTCAGGGGGCTCTAGTGACCCCAGCAGGCTCCCACAGCCGGGGGCGGGGCATAGCTTTTTTTCCTGCAAGACCACCCCTGGCGTGGAAGGGGGCAGGCAAGCATTGGTTCTGAACCAGGGCTTGCCATGGGACAGACTGTCAAGAAACACCCGCTTGTCTTGGCAGCTCCCTCCGGGCACCTGGAAGGTCTCTGAAGGCAGCCTGAGGGCGTCACAGGCAAGAGGCTCTGCAGTGGCAGCAGAGAGCAGACCCCCCCCCCCCCACACACACACACACACCTCCACAAGGAACAAGGGCCACATATGGATGGGCCCACACAGAGCTCAGGGCATGAGCTTAGGCCTCCCAGAGCACAACCCTTGCTCCTTTGGGGCAGATGCGGTGGTGGGGGAGGTATATGGCTCCAATGGAGGAGAGGAGGGTGCCTTGGTCCCCAGGCCTGCAGGAGCACAACAGGGACTTTGCTCTCAGAAAGAACCGGGCCCAAATGGTGCACGTTCTGTTCACTGGCTCCGGGACTTGTCTGGCCCTTGCCCTGTGTCTGTCTGTGCCTCTGTTTCCTGGTCTGTCAAATGGGGAGGCTCCATGCACCTGCCAGAGCTGCTGAGAGAGGAACACAGGCCTGGCAACGGATCCCGCTGTGGCCTGCCAAGCTGCAAGAAAGGCAGTGGAGGTGGCAGATGTAGCCAGAGTGTCTGGGGGCCCCAGAGATGGATGGTGGAGGGCAGCGCGAGGGGCGCTTCCATCCTCTGGCCACCAACAGTTTCCTGGCCCCGCAGGTCACAGGTCGAGGGTTTCCCACTTGTTGCGGTTCCAGACGCTGCCAGAGACCTCTTTGACGTGGCCAAAGGGGACATGTCGGGGAAATGGGGCATAAAGTATCCAGGACCAGGCTGGAGGAGCTTGGGTGAAAGGGCAGCAGCTAGAAGCATTGTGCAACAGTGAGGGGTGTGGGTTGAGAATAGAAACTTGGGTGCGTGGAGCTGTACTGCGGGGTACGAGTGAGCTCGCCTGCGGTGGGAGGAGGAGGGGTGAAGGGGCATCTGGCGGGAAGAAGACCCCCACCCCGCCGCCCCCCTGCCCACCCACCCACCCGCGGAATCGCATGCGCACTGGGGACCTGGAGGAAAGGGCTTTTGTTGGGAAAGCGGGAGGGCTGGAGGGGTCCGCGCATGCGCAGGCTCCCCAGCCGCCGGGGGTGCGCGGAGAAAAGGGGCGGGGTGGTCCGAGCTGCTGTGCTGGCAGCAGTAGGCGAGGGCGCGGCTGCGGGGTTCCTGGTGCTGAGGACCGACGCCATTGGAGCCCCAGGGAAGGTAAGGATCCAGCCCCAGACAGGACCTGGCGAGGGCGAGTGCAACCCGACACGCTGCGCCCTGCCCCCGCCCTCCGGATCTGAACAAAGCCGGAGCGCTCGGAACCGGAACCCCATTAGACCCGAGGTGGAGATAGGAGCACCCCCGCTATGACCATCACGCCCGCGCGCCCAGACCCCAGCCTACCGGCCCCAGAGCCCATGCTCCCCACCCGTGGGGCAGACCCGTGTGCTCAGAGCTGAGCTTCCTTAGGTCCGAGGCCCCACCCCCACCCCAGGCTCCTAGATGACTCCGGAGGAGCTGACCGCTTGCCCCCTTCCCGGAGACCCGGCCCTTGGACCTGAGCTCACCAGGGCTCCAGTTGGAACCTCGCCTCGGTCCAAGGCCCTCATCCTATGCACCATCCACCCCTAGCCATCCTTTCCGAGCCCAGCCTAGACCGGAATCAGCTGAATCCCCCCTCCACCCCCGCCCTGGCGGGGACCTGGCCCCAAGGTCCCCGGGATTCGGTTTCCCAGAGCTTGGGGCTGTCGCTGTTGTCTGAGCCCTGGTGTCGGCTCCCCCTTGGTCGTGGTCCCCAGCTGTGGCCCTCAAGCCCAAGCCCTTTGTTTCTCCCTCTCTCAACGCATCCCCTTCGGGACTCTTGGGACCTGAGCTCTCAGGTGCACCCCCAGTTCAAACGCTGTAACGTAGCCTCAGGGATGGGGAGCCTGCCGGTGGTCAACAGCCCTTTGGGGACGGGGACGGGGCCTCCTCTATCCCTCTGGTGGGGCTCTGCCCCTGACCGCGGCTACCCCGTCAGACCCCCCCACCCCACCCCCTCGCTGCTGCCACCGCCGCCGCTGCGCCACCACCACCTCCTTGTGCTGCCTTGTACTGCTTAGTAACCTGATGATTGCGGCCCCTCAGCTCGCGAGAGATCCCGCCTCACTGAATCCCGCACCCTCCCCCTGAAGCTGCCTCACCCTCCCTCTCAGGCTGAGCTGTCTTCTCCTTGGGACCCGCGGCATGGCTGAGAGAAGCCACAGCGGGCAGTCGGAAAACTCCAACTCTGGAGACATGGATGAGGGGAGCCAGCGAGCCAGGGAGGAAGAGATGGTTGGAGGCAACGACTATGAAGAATTTGGTGCTTTCGGTGGCTATGGCACCCTCACCAGCCTTGACATCCATCTCCTGAGAGCCTTTGGGAGCTTGGGTTCAGGCTTTCGCTTCTTAGCGGTGAGGCCCCTTCTTGAGCACCTGCTTGCCCTGAGCCTTGACCCCTGTGCAGCGGGGTGGGTGAAGGAAGGGGGAGGGCCGAGTGGGCAAGGCATGGCCAGCTTTCCCGAACCTTCCCTGTCTTGCTGAGGGGTGGCCAGGGCCAGCTGGTGGGAGGAGGCTGGGCCTCCTGGGAAGCACCATGGCAGTGTGTCGACTTGTGTATGCCCTCCCCTCTCGTGCCCCGCTCCTCTGGCCTTGCAGAATGAGCCCTGGGAACTGGAAAACCCTGTGCTGGCCCAGACCCTGGTGGAGGCACTGCAGCTGGATCCGGACACCCTTGCCAATGAGACGGAGGCCCGCGCTGCCAACGTAGCCCGCTCTGCCGCCTCCAACCGGGCCGCTCGGGCTGCTGCCTCTGCTGCCCGCAGGTCCTTCAACCAGGCGATCTCTAACCAGATGAGGGCCGCACAGCAGGCCCTAGTAGAGGACGCCCAGCCAATGACATATGCCGAGGCTCAGGGGGCCACCCCTGAGACCAGCCGTGCCTCTCAGCAGACCTCCCAGACGCTAGTCGCCAGTGAGGGGGCTGCCCCTGGGGCTCCAGCAACCTCCACACAGCCCCAGACAGCCTTCCTGGCGCAGGAAGCTGCTGCAGAGGGCCCTAGCACCGCCTGTGCTTTCACTCAGGCTCCAAGTGCCAGCGAGAGGGATGCCACCCAGCCCCAGACAGCCTTCCTGGGCCAGAACGATGTCTTTGATTTCACTCAGCCGGCAGGTGTCAGTGGCATGGCCTTCCCTCGTCCCAAGAGACCTGCCCCAGCCCAAGAGGCCCCCACAGAGGGTCCCAGTGCTGCCTCTTGTGTGCCCCAGGCAGCACCTGCCAGGGAGGGGTCAGCCACCCGGCCCAAGACCACCAAGTCTGGGAAGGCGCTGGCCAAGACTCGGTGGGTGGAGCCTCAGAACGTGGCGGCAGCAGCCGCGGCCAAGGCCAAGGCGGCCACAAGCATCCCTGAGCAGGAGGGGGCAGCTGCCACTGCCCAGCACAGTGCTGAGCCCTGGACCAGAATGGGAGGCAAGAGGACAAAGAAGGTATGGACTCCTGTGCCATCGGCACAGCCCCTGGCTCCCCTGCCTTGCCCCTTCTCTCCCCCTTCTCCTCTCCCCACCTCACCTCTCCTCTCCTCTCCTCCCCTCCCCACCCTCCCCCTACTCTCATCCCAGCTTAGTCCATGCTTCCGCAGCACAAGGCTGCTGAGTGTGTTTTGACTCCACGTAGTTCCAGCCCTCGGGGCTGGTGGGAAAAGAGGCTGGCTCAGAGCCTGGCACTTAGCAAGCTCTCAGCACGTGCCAGCCACTGCTCATACTACTCTCGCCTCCAAGCGCCTGTTGTGGGGAAGGTGTGTGGCGGGTGCATTGGCACGGGAAGTCTGCTAGTCCCGCTTGTCTCCTCTCTCTCTCATGATACAGTCCAAGCACCTTGTCGAGGATTATGAGAGCAGCGAGGAGGAGAGAGAGCCCCCCGCCGTGCCACCAACCTGGAGAGCATCGCAGCCCCCCTCTTTGGCACAGGCTCAGCCGGCCCCTCGGCCCCCGGTGGCCCCAAGGTCCCAGATACCTTCGAGGCATGTCCTGTGCTTGCCCCCTCGCAACGTGACCCTTCTGCAAGAGAGGGTAAGATAAGAAGTCCACACTCTGCGTCACCATCCCCTCCTACCCCACGGGCCAGCACTGTTTGGCCACCCATGCCTCGATGTACCCCCGCGTTCCTCCTCCTCCAGGCAAATAAGCTGGTGAAATACCTAATGATTAAAGACTACAAGAAGATCCCCATCAAGCGCTCAGGTAGGCAGCAGAGCGGGGCCCCGACCCGCTGCCTTCAGCATGACTGGCTGAGGGAGCTCAGCTATGAGGACCCTGCTCAGCCCGGGTGCCTCCCCTAACTGCCCCCCTCCCACAGACATGATGAAGGACGTCATTCGGGAATATGACGAACATTTCCCTGAGATCATTGAACGAGCCACCTACACTCTGGAAAAGGTGGGTGCGGGGACAGAAGCTGCTCCACGCCACTGGAGATTAGAGCTGTGGAGCAGTGGGATGGCCTGTGGCCCCTGGAGGCCCAGTTCCCACCCTGCCTGCTCTGGGGACCTCCGCTAGCCCTCCACCTGTGAGTTTCCACTGCCCCCGCAGGGCGACACCTGCCCCTTCCCAGGCCCTGCTCTGAGAGTCTGTCTCCTGTGGTGGGTCTCCTGTCCTCCCCCCCCCCCCGCCCCCCGCCACCCTCACACACAGGTTTGGAGTAGGGTAGGAGGACACTTCCCATGGGGCTTGACTGGCTGGCTGCACGATGCCCAGCGTAGGGGTAGATCTCACTCTGTTTTCTCACCATGTAGAAGTTTGGGATCCACCTGAAGGAAATCGACAAGGAGGAGCACCTGTACATTCTCATCTGCACCCGGGATTCTTCAGCTCGTCTTCTCGGGAAGTAAGGAGGGGAAAGAATGTCGTGACCTCCTTGGGGATGCCTTGTCCCTGTCTGCATCCTCTGAGGGTCCAGGAACCCAGGGCTGGAGGGCCCCCCCGGCAGGGCCCACCCTGGGAGGTTGCAGTGCCCAGGGACCACTGTATAAAATGAGTAGCATCCTGGGGGGGGCGAGACCTTGTTGCTGTTGGGATTTTTGCCCTTGGGTGGGAGGAAGGTGGTTCACTGCATCCCTGCTGGCATGGGCGCAGCAGGGTGGTCCTCCAGGGAGAGCTTCCTGTAGAGTGCAGATCCTGAGGTGGGCATGGCCCACCTGAAGGCGCCTCTGGACACCCCATGGCCACTTGCCCAGCCCGTGCTCCCTGACTCACCCCATGCTCTGCAGAACCCTGGGGGGGAGGGGTATCAGATGCCCCGGTTATGGGCGAGGCAGTTAAGTCTCTTTCCACCAGGTGGAATTGTCTGTGATCCATGGGGCATCAGGCTACGTATCCCTGCCAAGAATTTCCCCTCCCCATGGGCAACCTGGGAGAGGGTGGATGGTGAGCCGGCTGCATCGTTGAGGGCAGTGGCCTCTGCACAGCATCCCTTCCCTCTCTCTCCACCTGTAGGACCAAGGACACTCCTCGGCTGAGTCTCCTCTTGGTGATTCTGGGCGTCATCTTCATGAATGGCAACCGTGCCAGCGAGGGTGAGTGCTGGCTCTGCACCTGGGGATTTGGCCACGGTCTCATCTTTGGGTGCCAATCTCTCGTCCCCCGTCTCCCCTCGCAGCTATCCTCTGGGAGGCACTCCGCAAGATGGGACTGCGCCCTGGGTATGACTGGCTCCTCGGCCCCTGCCCTTGGGTGCTCTTCTATGGCAGAGGAGGTCCCGGGATTAGAAAGGAGTGGGGCGCCCGGGCTAGCTAGAGAACAGAGGGTCTCCCTAGGGATGGATGCAGTAATGATGCCAATCTCTCAGCCCCCTCAGAGCTCTGTCCACAGAGGACACCTCAGAGAGACAGAGTCAGGGGATCCACCGGGTCACCTGGCCTCTGCTTTGTGCCGTGTCCTGGGAAGGCAGTCCCCACGGGCTGGGAAGCCAGTGAAGGTGCCCGGAAATGCTGCCGCCCATGTCCGCCACTGCAACCCTCACTGGTCATGGATGTCTTTGCTTGCACTCAGGGTGAGGCACCCTTTCCTTGGTGATCTGAGGAAGCTGATCACAGATGACTTCGTGAAGCAGAAGTAAGTATTGCTGAGCTGACCTCACATCACTCTGGGGTACTCCACAGTGCCAGTTGGGTGGAGAAGACATGCCCATCCCATTTTGTAACCCAGCACGAGCAGGGCCCAGCCCGGGTGAGGTCAGGGGGCAGAATTCTGGGGCTGTCTCTGGAACTGGGAGCCTGTGTTGACTGGGAGTGTGCTGAGGGCATGTGTGTGTTAGGGCCACCATGTCACTGAACACCTGCCCTATGGACCGCCACAGGAATTTCCCCTGCTCTTTGTACACCTGAGGAGCCAGGGGCTTGGAGAAGGGAGGTCTCCAAGTATGGCCCACAGCTGGAAAGGCTGGGCGCCCGGCTCTCCAGGGTTCCAGGCCTAGACCCAACCTGCCCTTGGTTCTTGGAGGACACGCAAGCAGGGACACAGGCAGGCAGACGGGCAGGCATGTGCACAGGCAGATGGGCAGGTGTGTGGACAGGCACACACACACACACACACACACAAAAGGGTCAGGAATTTAGACTAACCCATGGAGATCTTCTTGGCTGACTCTTTTTTTGTTTCCTTTATTCCCTGCCATTGTCAATGGTACATCTTTCAGGGGCTCGGCAGTCTTTCTTTGTTTTGGGCCACTAGTGACGGGGTGTGCTCAGAGCAGGGGGCCCGAAGAATGGCTCCTCTGTTTACAACACACCCAACAGGAATTCTGGGGCTATGATGATGAGAGGCACAACACTTGTGGCCTCCCCGTGAGCATATGCCCTACACATGTCCACTCTTGACCTGCACGTGGCTTCCGGGTGGGCCCACTGCTGTGAAGCTGTGAGGGCCACGCTGTTGGGGGTGGAATTCCTGGGGGTGAGACTGGGTGCAGGCGGGGCAGCCCTTCTCTGCCAGCCGAACTGCAGCTCTGGGGTAGAGGAGGGGCCCGATGGAACCCATGGGTTCCACAACGGGTCTGCTGGGAAAGAAGCCAAGGACATTTTCCTCTCTGGCTCAGGTACCTGGAGTACAAGAAGATCCCCAACAGCAGCCCGCCTGAGTATGAGTTTCTGTGGGGCCTGCGAGCCCGCCATGAGACCAGCAAGATGAGGGTCCTGAGATTCATTGCCCAGGTACCTGGGAACCTGTGTGGGGTGCCAGGCCTCGGGGGGTGGCACTTTGCATGCCTTGTTCGTTTCTTGGTCACGGCCTCCTCGCGTGGACGCTGAGCGGTTCCTAAGCGAAGAAGACAAGTTCACAGGGGTCGTGATTGTGCCGGATGTGTCCCGATTCCAGGGGTCTTTCTTTTTGTGGTCATTTCCTGAAGCGCCTAGGAGGGTGTGGCCGGCAGCAGGTGCTGCCCGAATTGTGGGGTAGCCCTGGCACTGAGGCTGCTGTTTCCCACCTCAGAACCAGAACCGGGACCCCCGGGAATGGAAGGCTCACTTCTTGGAGGCTGTGGATGATGCTTTCAAGACGATGGATGTGGAGATGGCCGAGGAACATGCCAGGGCCCAGATGAGGGCGCAGATGAATATCGGGGACGAAGCTCTGATTGGGCGGTGGAGCTGGGACGACATACAGTCTGAGCTGCTGACCTGGGATGAGGACGGGGATTTCGGCGACGCCTGGGCCAGGATCCCCTTTGCGTTCTGGGCCAGGTACCATCAGTACATTCTGAATAGCAACCGTGCCAACAGGAGAGCCACATGGAGAGCTGGTGTCAGCAGCGGCACCAACGGCGGGGCCAGCACCAGCATCCTTGATGGCCCCAGCACCAGCTCCACCATCCGGACCAGAAATGCCGCCCGAGTTGGCGCCAGCTTCTTCTCCTGGATCCAGTAAGATTTTCCCAGGGCCGTGAGACCTGCAGGAGGGCTGTGGGGGAGGCCGGGGGAGGCCCCAGGAGGGCTAGGGGGAGGGCTAGGGGCAGGGCTAGGGGCAGGGCGGTGGTGAGCCTGTGGAAACATGGAATGATACCCGTTGCCCTTTGTATTACCCCTGGCTGGTTGCTGTGGGCCTCCATCCATCCGTTTCTGTATTATTCCTCGTGTTACAGACAGCGTTGAGGACGTGCCGTGATGTTCCTCATCCAGCCAGACTGCCTCTGCAGAGTCCCTCTTAAGCAGCACTCCAGGCGCTTCTCCCTGTGGGTCGGAGGGGCCGTGCAACGCGAAGCTCCCCTTGCTGCTCCTGCTTTCGTTGTGTGCTTTTTCTTGTGTGTTCATGTTTTGGTATCAGTGTTACATTAAAGTTGCAAAATGAATTGGGTAGTCTCTTGCTTGACCTGTGCATGTGTGGCTATGATTGGCCTTTGGCTGGTCTGGTAAGGAGGTCGCTTCTTCTGATTGTCCTGGATCTGTGGCCCTCGCCTCTGAAGATGAACCTCACGGGTACAGTTACAGGTGGAATGCAGGGAGGTGTGGCAGTTCCAGGTGAGAGGGGGGACAGTGAGTTGGAGGAGGCCCCAGTTTAAGCGCTTTTGTGATGCCCCATGAAGGCAGCTCAAGTAGCAGCAGCTAGTAGGCAAGAGGCGGCAGGAGAATGGAAGGCCTGGAGGTCAGTGCCACCGTACCACAGAATGATTGTGCCCATGGGCAACCACAGGGTTCACTCACCCGAGTCCCCACTTTTATGGAGACCTGGTCCCTTAACCCTTCGCACAACATGAGGCAATTCAGGACCCTCACCCCGGGAAGGAGTCTTAAGCCCAGTGAGGAGGGCCCCGGGTTGATGGCCTCAGCCCTGCAGTGGGTGAGAGTGAAAATTGCTGACCAATGAGGACAAACAGAAAAGCTTAATCAGCCCATGGCCAGCGAGGGGTGGGGGCTTCACTGCCCCTCTCATCCTGAAGCAGGCCAGTCCGTTTCCAGCAAGATGCGGAGGGAAGAGACAGGCTGGTTCCCTGGGAGGAGCTCCATCCCTGGCAGAAATGGTGCCCTGGGCTTCCTGGGGTTCCCCAGTAATGGCCATCGCCAGGTAGAACACAGCCCAGAGGACTAGGAGGCACGCAGTGGTGCCAGTGTCCCTGCTGCAGCCTTGCCTCTTTTGTCCCAGTGAGTTCCCAGAGCCTGACCCAGATCTAGACCCAGGCTGCCCACATTATTTTGAGGCTCAGTGGAAAAGGAAGACCAAGGTTGATTTCCTTGAAAGTGATTAAGAATTTCAAGAGAGTGATAGCAGAACGTGATTCCACATTGGAGCTCTTCTGAGGTTGGGTGGGGCTGCATAGGTCACATATCCAGGACTTGGCCCTGTTTTCCACACAGGTATCGGGTGCATGTACCATTTGGGGGCCTGTGGTGTGATTTCTTCTGTTTGAAGTAAGGGCCCACTCTGGGCCTCAGCGACTGACCTTCTGTGATTCTGACCTTCACCGAGCCTCAATGATTAATTTGAACATTCACGCATGCGCCACACACACACAAACACACAGAGTAATGGAGTGTTCTTCGCTTTCTCTGTGTGGGTCCATGGTTGGGATGGAGGGAGGGATAAGAGGTGTGTGGGATTGTAGGTTCCGGGTGTGATGAGTGGTACCCAATGTG
This sequence comes from Marmota monax, assembly GCF_021218885.2. NCBI lineage: Eukaryota > Metazoa > Chordata > Mammalia > Rodentia > Sciuridae > Marmota > Marmota monax. Next base: position 34,636 of record NW_026694597.1, on the reverse strand, counting down.
ACCAGAACCGTCCAGGCCACTTCCCACATGCTCTAGACAATACGCCTTTTCCAAGATCGGGGGGGGGGGGGCAATTTCCATAAGCCACAGGTGTGATTTGAGCACCATAGTGCAGAGGGTACTTGACATGGCAGCTCCCTGGGAGAGGAGTGAGGAGCCTTCAGGGACGTGGTGGTTGGCCTGCCTCCACCTCCCCGCCTTCCAGCCTTGCGGGGTGCTCCCCCTTCTGCCTCCCTTTCCCCGAATGGGCCACACCAGGGTCCAAGGCTCCACACTCTCTGTGGTGCTGTGCTAAGAGCAAGGGAGGAAGGGAGAGTGGGAGTAGACAGATTGTCTAGAAGCAGAGCGGAAGATGGCCTCAGAAATGGCTGACCGAGTGTGGGTCCCACTGGAGGGTTGGCTGGGCCCATGTGGAGACCACGCCTCCACACTCTCTGTGTCAAGAGAAGACCAAGTCAGACCTCCCTCCATCCCCAGCCTGTGACCTTCCACGGGACCCTCACCACAGAGGCTGACGTTTTCTCTTGGCAAAGTGTTTTCAGAGACCCTCTGATGTGGCAGGTCTGTGGCTGTGGTACACAAGGCACCTGAACCTACCTACAGCCTTCTCCACATCTGAGGACTTTGGAGTCCTTCTGCACTTGTTCACACACTAGTATTGCTCTGCTGGTTTCCAGTTATCCATGGTTATGTGGAATTCTGCTCTGAATGTTCACCTAGGATCTCATTTGGGAGCCCATGTTTCCATCCATCAGGCAGCCCCGAAAGGAGGGGCTTATTAGGCCCAGCAAAAGGGTGAGAAATGTGAGGAGCCAGGTGCATCAGAGTAACAGCGTCATGCCGCCAGTGACCTACTCAACCCAGCCATGCCTCGCTTGCCTACATGTAGCACCCAGTAGTCCATTCAAATTATTAATCCATCAAGTGGATTAATCCACTGAAGAGGCTACAGCTTTCATCATCCATTCTTTTCACTTTCAAACACTGCCTCATTGCCTAGCACATGAGCACTCTGGGGACATTTTGAGGGTGCTGGAGACTCAACCTAGGGATTCTATGTACCCAAACTTTTTGTAATTGTTTATGTTGAGGCAGGATCTTTCTGTATTACTGAGGGTCTCGCCACTTTGTTCAGGCTGGCCTCAAAGTTGCAATCCTCCTGTCTCAGCCTCCTGAGTCCTTGGGAGTACAGGCCTGTGCCACTGGTTCCCGATTTTGAACGGGAGCCATTTTAAAATGCAATCCATAACAAGTCACCAGCTCTGCTCTTTGCAGTCCATTGCTCCTGACACTAAGGGGCTCGTACGTCCCTGGGCAACACGTCCCCCTGTGCTGCACTGTCTCATCACACCCAGCCTCCGACTCATCCAGCCACACACACCCAATCCCACTGCACCCTCACTGATGCTCTGGGCAGCTGTCCACCCTCACTGTCCACATGAGAAAAGTAGAGCCATAGAAGGGAGGTGACTTGCCTGAGTGCTCAGACCCAGCTCAGACACTGCCTCAGTGACTGTCTTTGGTCCAGTCTCTTCTCCTGGCCCTTTCCATATCCTTTCCCACGTACGTGTGTGTGTGTGTGCCAAGTCACCTTTATTCGAATGCTTTGCCCTTGACTATTGGGTTTTCTCCTTCATCAATGGTTGACAAGGGCCTTATATATGCTGCATTCTTTGTCCTTGACTGGTGTCCCTTTCACAGACATTTTCTCACAGTCTACAGCTTGCCTTTCCATTCTGCTAAGGGCAAAGGGCACAGTTGCTGAGTTTGGTGAAATCTAGGTAACCTCTCTTGTGTGTGTGGCCTCTATGACTTTCTGTGCGTTGGAAGTGAGTCTTTTGCCCACACCACGTGCGCCAAGACCTAATCCTACATTCCTTCCAGACGTTTTTGATTTTAACTTCTTTGTTTACATTGAGAGTCTCAACAAATTTAATGAGTCTGAAACCATGCGAGGTCTCATTTCTGACCTCCGTGGAAAGAAACCAGAAACCCATTCCAGAAGGGTAATTGGAAAATTAACAAAATTGTGGAAATTGAACAGGACCCTGTCAAATCACCCCCGGGTCAAGGAAGAAACCACAAGGGAACTTAGAAAATATCTCCAGACAGATGAAAGCAAAAGCCCAACAGACCACACTTTACGAGGTACAAGGAATGCGGCACTAAGGGGGCAGCTGAGAGCAGTAAATGCTTACGTTTGCAAAGAAAAATGATCTCGGCTCAACAAGCTCATTTTATGTGTCAAGAACTACATAAGGATGAAAACCTTAAACCCGAGATGGCCCAGGGAAGAAAGGAGTGAAGATTCGAGCAGGAAGAAATGAAGTCGAGAACAGAAAAACAGTAGCAGAAATCAGTGAAATAAAGAGCTGCTATTTGGAACAAAAACCAACAACACAATGGGCCGACTCTTCAGTAGATTAACTAGGAAAAAAATAAACAAGACTCAATTAACTAAATTCAGAATGAGAATCACGGAGGTACAACGGACGCTGCCCAAATAAAAGAGATGACAAGACACTCCTACCATCAAATTACACCCAAGAACTCGGATGACAGGGAGGGAATGGAGAAAATGAATTCTGAGAAACATACAACCTACCAAGAGTGATTCGTGAAGAAAAGAGAAATCAGAAGGGACCTAACCCACTGAGGAGAACAAATCCTAATCACAAAGCAACCTATGGAGAAAAACCCGAGACCAGATGGCTCCCCCTGAAGAATTCGACAAAACATGTAACAAATTGGCAATTATGAATGCCGGTCTCTTCCAATAATAGAGAAGGCGGGAATGCTTGAGATTCATTTCAAGGGGCCAGCATCACCCTGATACCCAGCCAGACAAAGAGACCACAAGGGAAGAAAACAAGAAGCAAATACCCTGCAAGAACATTGATACAAAAATATGAAACAAAAACTAGCAGCACATTTAGAGCCCACAAACAAGTGGGATTTCCTTGGGAAGCACAATGAAGATTGAACCAGTGAAAACCAATGTCATACACAGAATCAACAAAATGTAGGATGACAACCTGCTAATCATCTCAACGTAGGCAGTAAGAGGATCTAACAAAATCAGCACCCATCACGATGAAAAGACTCAACGTAAGGGAACATAAAGGAGGGTCCCTCCAAACAGCAGAAATCCATTGATAAAATCCCCACTGTGTGCATCAGACCCAAGAGTGAAAGAGGAAAAGATTTTCCGTTTAGGCCAGGGACATGGCACGAGTGCCTGCTTTTGCCACTTCTTCACACGGTGTTTATTAGACCATCCAGCAAGAGCAATCCCCAAAATAAAAGATAGAAATGTTACCCTCAACATGTTCAGGAGTAAGGAAATACCCTTCAACCTGGTCCATAGGTCTCAGAAGGTTCATGGGTTAACTGACAAAATATTTCAAACTGAATATGAATAAGAAGGATACTGAATAAATGTCTGTATTGCATGAAAAAAGAAAGCAGAGCATGAACGAGTCAGACATCCTTGTCATAACTGAGTATAAGAACAGATATCACCTAAAGGGATCAGAAGAAACTGAGTAAGGATGAAAGTAAATAACGGTTCAGATAAAGCACAACAGCCCAAATCAGTTCTCAGTGACTCCACAGACACTGGCCTCCTCCTCGGGGCCTCCACAAAAGAGAGAAATCACGAATGACCAATGCCTGGGATGAACTGGCAGATGTGGCTCTCACCAATAACATGCTAGGAAGATCCTTAGTCCTGGGCTGGGGTGTGGCTCAGTGGCAGAGCACTTGCCTAGCATGTGTGAGACACTTGGTTTGATTCTTAACACCACAGATAAGTAAAGTCCATTGACAACTAGAAAAATATTTTTTAAAAAGAAGATCATTAGTCCAAATTTTTCTTTTTAAATACTTTTCTAGTTGTTCATGGCCCTTTATTTAATTAATTTATTAATATGTGGTGCTGAGAATCGAATGCAGTGCCTCGCTCATGGTAGGCACGCAGCGTGCCACTGATCCACAACTCCAGTCCAATGCTCCGGATTTCAAGATGTGGAGAGCAGATACCGATTTCAAGAAAATACACCAAAGTGACAAAACGCAAGCAAACAGAACATTACAATTGTCCAAAAAGCACTGAATGTGTGGAGCATGATGAGAGCCACAGGCAGAACAACAACCCAAACCACCTCCAGACATGGATGGCTCCAAACATTATCCCACCACACACTTCAGGAAGAAGGAATGTGAATTGTACAACTTGCCAGAACATATCAAAGGGAGGAGACATTTCCCCTCTCCTTTTTTTAATATTTATTTTTTTAGTTGTAGCTGGACACAGTACCTTTATTTCATTCATACTTTTTTTAAAGTGGTGCTGAGGATTGAACCCAGGGCCTCCCAGGTTCTAGGCAAGCACTCTACCACTGAACAACAAGCCTGGCCACATCCCTTCTCCTTTGATTAGACCCCAACCTCAAAAGGACACGTCACATGATACACACATCCTATCTTTTACAGAAGCACCCTGGGAAGAGTCTTGAACGAAATTTTGCCAATGCAAAGCCAGCACTACATCTTTAAAGAAAATTGCCACCAGGAAATCCAGTACATGCTGCCAATGAGGCGGTTCAGCCCTTGAAAAATCAATGTATCCCACAAAAGTCATGTATGAAGCAGAAGAAAGCAGAAGAGCCTATAGGAACAGCAAGGAATTGCCTTTTAAAAAGGGAACATCCATTCATGATAAAACCTCTCAGCAAACTAGGATGAAGAGACAAGTCTCTTAATCCAATCAGAGTGTCTCAGAACCCGCAAATCCTTCACACTGAACAGTGAGATGTTGCAAGCCTTCCCTGTGACATCAGAAAAACATCTGGATATTTCCACCTTCAACACACACCATGCAATCAGGGCAGACAGCAATGTAAGTGACCCTGGGAGTCCAGAATTCAACATCCACTCACTCAGTCGGAGGATATGCGTCACCACAGCAACAGCCCTGAAGCTCCAGCACTGGGAAATACTGAGATGCCACTCAGAAATAGAACTATTCACTCCACTGTGCAGCGTCTATGACGTTGAAACTCTCTCCTCAGTGATGAAAACAAATGAAGTACGGCTCCCCATGACGGCACAAATGCACAGTGGTAAATAGGAACATGATATTTCCACAATGAAGCCACATTATAAACAGAGGTACCATCAGGATTGGAGCGATTTGGAGCAATGAATTTCAGAGAGGCAGAACTGACTCAAGTGTTAGAAGTCAAAGGAGCGATCCCACTTGCTAAGGTACTGGCTGGTGGTGACCCAGGGGAGGCAGGAGCTCGCCTTTCCATTGCAGGAAACACTGGGTTTCTTGATGCTGAGGGACATCACTGTGATGTTTGCCTTGTCACAATTTACCACATGGTGCCTTTGTGTTTTGTGCAAATCTGTTTGGAGTCACATTCCATTAAAATCTACAGAAAGATAGTAAGTGAATAGAAACCCAGGAGTGTCAAAAAGCATACTCTCTGACCACAGTGCCATGTATTTAGCAATTAGTAACAAAGGTCAGTATAGAAGATCCCCCATAGGTTTTTACTTGGGGAGATATTCTCCTCCCAGTTTCAAGGAGATGAGAAATGTTTTAAGCTCAGTGATAATGACCATTTGAGAGGCCTTTGTCTACCAATATTACTAAGTCTCCTGTCTTGGGAAGTCTCCTTTACCCAGGAAAGGATCTCCTACATCTGTGGGACCAGATAAGACGCTGTCAATCTGGACACCAAGTTCCCGATGAGTCCTGAGACTGAAGAACTCTGTGGACGTCAACTTATACCCTGTGTTGGGTTTGGTTGTATGGGTACGCTTTGAACTGAACCTGAAGTGACAAAGTCTATAATTCTGCTGAGTCATCCTCTGCAGAGGGCAAATATTTCTTCCATCTCCAGAGCTGAGGGAGAGAGATTTCCCAAGCTGAGAAGTTGAGAAGAGATCCTGCTATGCATGGAATCTGCTCCAAATTTCACTCTAGAGCACTCTTGCAATTACAGTCCCCACCACTACTCAAATAGGGGAATGCAGCCCTCCACACCTGGTGACAGGTTCAGTCCTGATGGGCTTTCCTTACTGCTAGTTTGAGTCCCAGCTCCCTTTTATGAGCTAAGCACATGTCACTCATCTCTCTCTCTTCCACCTCCTGGCAATTGATTTCTACTGTTACTGTCTGTTGCCTAGCCCCTTTGTCTTTGTGGGGCTGAGCCTTTAAAAAAGATGCAGGCAGTTGAGGGGGAGGAGAGGAAGAGAGATGAAGTGAGTTGGGAAAGAGCATGTTTGGATAAGTCCATGCTCACAGGTGCCTCTGGGGACCTGGTAACAGGAATAAGGTCCCAAGGAAATGTGGGAACAGCTCCACACCTCGTTTCAGTCCATTGGTAAACCAGATTCTGGGAAGTGGGAAATGGGTGGATTTACGGTCACACCCCAGCTAGTGAAAGCCAGGGCTCTGTGAACTAGAGTCCACCACCCTGCAACAATGCAAGAGGACAGTTGGCCAAGGTAAAAGGGAGGCATAAGGACGAATGTGCATGTCATTCTCTTCACTGAGCCCACCCCGCTGTGGAAATTACTTCTCCCATTATTCACCCTCACGGCTCCCTGTCATGTTGCACCATATCACTTATGGTAATGTGTAAGGGAACAATTATGTCTGTGATTGATGTGATGAAGCACTGCCCCAGTGGGCTGCACATTCGTGGCCCATATTAGGCCCATGTTATCCAAATGAATGAATTATTATTCACTTCATAAGGGGCAGGGTACCAAGAGTGGGAGGGGGGCTGATGAGAACAAAAGGCATAGCCTGAAGGGGGAGGGGGAAACTGGGGTACAATTGAGCACAATAATGAGAAAGAAAGCCAAAGGGTGGGGAGGGATGGGGGAAACGGGAAGGCCAAACTGAAGGACCTTGTAGGGAGGAGAGAGGGAGTGGGTAGAGAGGAAAGAGGAGGGGCGATGATGGGTGGAGAGGTCAGGCAGGAAGAGAGGACAGTGGAAAGGGCTTGAGAGGAATTGAATGGGGAGCAAAGGGGAAAGAGAGTCTGAGGGGTCCCTTCCAAGGGGTCGTAAATGAGCGCAGAGAAATAGCAGAGTCAGGTAAAGGGAGCTGTGATGTTTACAGGATGAGGAGAAGCCATTTCCCAAGTCTGGGGTATCCTTCCCTGCCTCCAAAAAATGGAGGCTACATTTCAGCTCTGCCTGGGGCTCCTCCTACCTGCCCTCTCAGAGGGAAGAGATGCAGAAGTCAAGATTGAGAGGCACACGCAGTGCCTCTTCCCTGTTGCAGGTGACATATCAGAGCCTTCCATGTCAACAGGTCCACCTTCCTTACCTGCAGACTACGTCTGCCCAGGCCAAGCTCGGCACCCAATCCTTCCTTCCTCTGCGCGATATGGTGCCAGCAAGCAACCCTCACTGAACAACTCCCCTTCCTGGGCGCCCAGCAACATCCATTTTGTGTAAAGTCCCACCCATTGCTTGGTCATCTCTCAGCTTCACTCACAAGAAAGCTATGGGCCAGCCAGAGTGATTGACCATTTCGATCTGCTCAGGAGGAAGCTGGGGTGGGGCGGGCAGGGGGTGCATGTAATAATAGTCTCCGGGATCAATATATCTGTGGAAATTGCAAATTCTTTCAATGGCGCGCTTTGCTAAAATCTCTGCTCCCAAGGGCCTTCATTTCAAGGACCAGCTCTGCTTTTCTCCCACAGCCCAATGAATGCATCAGACACTCAGCTTCCGTTCCCATGGCAACCGGGCTAATGGTCTAGGGACTAAGGATGAGACAAAGGGAAATGCAGAGAAATGTGCTTGCTCTGTGTTCCTCTGAGGTGCACAAGCCCCTATTCACAGATGAAAAAGGACATTCTATTTAGTTCTACCCTGCCCTCCCCTCACAGCTTGTTGGAGGGGGATAGAAAGGTACAGGGATCCAAGATGTGTTTTGCACCCCCACACTGCACTGGCGTGGTTTCCAGACCGAGGCTTCCTTGTCCTTTAGCCACCTGCTTACCACCAATTTGTGTCACTCCTGTAACAGGGTGCTGCGAGCAGGGTCTCCATCGGCCTTTTCCCTTTCCCTTTCTCATTCCCAGGCTATGGCCTCAGCCTGCATTCTGGAGCACCTTGTCCTCAGGATAAGAATAGCCCATCTGCAGGATACTGCCCCTTCCACCAGGGCCTCATGGGTGTCAAAACCCCAGACCATCTCAATCACGTTCCAGGGAAATGCTGATTTCTGTAGCCCCTCAGAAAAAATTCCCTATTTCCCTGAAGACTCAGACCAGGGAATGGGAACCATTAATTTCCCTCCTTCCTAGGCTGCTAGCCCCTAGTGAAGTTCACATTCTTCTTCCCAGGACTCACCTCTCTGGTAACAATTTTCTCTGTGGCTACTTTCCTCACCTCAATGCAGTCATCCTCTAACCCATGCAGTGCTTAGTAAGGCATGTCCTACCAGAGCATTCCTGCTCCCCCAACTCTACTTCTCCTTCTCCAAACCCTCTTTCTTCTGCATATGATAGAGGTTTTCAGCATCTTCAATTTCATGACATGAAAGTGAGACCCAGTCCAATTTCAAAGTGCTGTGTGCAGAAAAGGTCCAGACCTTTCATTAACAGAGTCACACAGGAAAGTCCACTTCCTCCTCTCCTCTGTAGCCTGCGAGACCTCTGCCCAGACCCTGGGACCAGTGGGCAAGGCTCTCTCTTCCACACTGCCCTTTCCACCCAGACTTTGGGGAGCCTGAGAGAAGGGACTTTTCTGGTAGCTTTCTGCTCTCTGCAAACAGACCAACTGATCCAGGGCCTGTTCCCTGCTCCCTTCTCCTTCCTGAGTAGAGAACTCCCTCCTGTGTGTTTGCTTCATGTTTCTAAGGCTGGACACACACAGTTGCAGGGAGGAAATGAGGGGTCCCACGGCTTGAAGTTGTCACTGATGGAAACACACCAGCTGGGCAAACATCCATGACTTCTCCTCCCTTCTCTCACATTACTCCAGTGTGTCTCCGGAAGTCCATTTGTGCTGCCACACTCTTATTGACTGAGATGTAGCCATCTCCCACTTCCCTTCACCTGGATCCCTATGCTCCAAAATCGCTAACAACTTCACCTTCTCTCTAGCTTATCAACACTCACATATAGCCATGCCCTAAAGTGCAAGGTCCCACACAGAGGTTTGTTATCTTCCTGACCACCAGGGTGCCTCTGGGACATCCAGTCTGTGTTTGGAAAGGGGTTTGCCACATATCCACTCTTGGTTCTCTGCCTCTTATGGACTCCTCTATGCTTTCCAGCCCTCTGAGGGGAACCAAGATCCACATGCCCACTCTTCTGTCTCCAGGTGCCAAGGAGGTTCCCCTTGGAGAAGTACCCAAATGGAAGGTTAATGTAAGGAATGCAGTGCTTACATGGATGGCTCTGCTCCTCCCATCCCACCAAACACCCCTCCCACGACAGTAGACTTCATGTGAGCACAAGACTTTAAGGAACAGTGAAAAGGGACCAGTGGGAATTAGAGTGTGGAACAAATCTATTGGAAGCACATGGCTATAAATGATTGTTACCACACTTCCCATCTCTTGCCTGCCACAGGAAACATTAGACCTTCAGGGAGATTCCACTTTGAATTGATCCCTGTTCACAGCTTTTCTCCTCTGCCTTAAGGACTGCCCCTATATCTCTCTGCAAAGGAGAAAGACCCCTCCATTAATCTTTTTTTTTTTCCTTAACATTTGTGGGTATCCACATTGCTGTCTCATTCTGAAAATATGGATAACTCCCCAAACTCCAGAAAGTATGAGTGGCACAGGATATTCCCTCCGCAATACATTGATCAAATCTCAATTTGTCCACCATCTACATCCATGTGCATTGCTCAGTCTGGATGTCCTAGTCCTCAAACCTCATTCTCTCATCTTCTGGACATCTTCGCTTTGCCAATACCTTATTATCAATCAGGCCATCCATGAAGATGTAGATTATCAGCATATCTTTCACTATGAACCAAGAGTATGAAGCAAGATTTTGATGGATCATAATTTTAACAAATATGTGTCTCAATGTGATGTAATGTTTAGCTCTCACTGTGTAAAATTTTCGCTTCAATTGATATGCGCTGTCTCCCTTGAATCACCAAATTCTCCTGCTGTGTTGGTGATTTCCAGCAACATACAATTATGCTCTGCTATCCTCCATTTTTATTAATACCTTCCCCTGATCTGCATATCACTGTTAGCTATTGTTCTGTATATCTGCTGCCCTTCATTGCAAAAGTTTTCTGATGAGTTTTTTAAGGAGTAATCAGGATTGACCCCTCTCTTTCTATATCTCAAATGTTGCGCATCACCTTCTGTTGTCTAGACCTGCGTTCTCCATGTTCTCTGATAACGTTCATCTTGCAGAGTCAAGATGTCATTTCTCTTTCCAGCTTGGCCTCCCAGTTGCATTGGATATATTCGCCCCATCCCTGCCTTGGAATGTCTGTATCCCAAGCTTTTCTTTTTTTTCCCCAGATTTTCTTGATCCAACTCCTCGACATGTGCATTTGCTCCCCGTCGTGGCTTTGAGCTCTCATTTCCTCCTTTTTTACCTTTTTTTCCTAAGAAATTCCTGCATCTACCTGCCTCTACCACCTCCTATATTAACCAAATCTTTGGTTTAAAAAAAAAGCAACAGAAAAAGACTCAGGATTCCCAGCCTCAAATAAATAATATGCAAGAGGGTCACATTGCACATGCCATCCAAAAAGGGCTATGTGACTAGCAGGGTTCCTGGAAGTTTGAGAGCTGAAAACAATCATGAAGATCATGCCTGAGAAATATGACATCATTGTTTTCCAACATTTCTTTTCTGGCAGAAGTTGTTTTTATTTTCTCCTATCAAATTAATTTCCTAATACAATTCTCCATATTTATCTTACAAGATAAGATTTTCAAAGATATTCTGTAACTTGCATGCTGGTATGTTTGCCTGTGTATATGTACACCAATTTAGGAATGAATTATGATCAATTTGGAATCCTTTAGAGTTTTTCTCCTTCTTTAAAATAAATAGCTTTAGTGACATATAATTCATGTATCAGAAAACTGACCTTTTGTGTACAGTGCAGTGGTTTTAGGCTCATCAAAGAGATATACAAGTCCCATTGTGTATGTCATCTTTACACTATGTTGATTATTTCATTTGGTTTGTGGAAACGTTTGTATCCTGGGATGCAGGTGGAACCTAGGGCTTCACACATGCCAGGGAAGAACTCTCTACCTCTCAGCTCCATCACAGAGCTTTTCAGTTTAACATATTTCCCACTTGTCTAATTTTGTTTTTCATATTTGTGCTTATCTGTCATATCCAAGAATTCATTGCCAAGTCCGATGTTGTGAAACTTTTCACCTGTTTTCTTCTAGGAGGAAACTTTTCACCTGTTTTCTTCTAGGAGTTTTTTTGGAAGGCAATATTTACAAATGATTTAGGTAATAAGAGATTACTATCCATAATAAATGAGAACTACCGCAATTCAATAGCAAAAAAAAAAAAAAATGATTTACAAATGGGTAAAGGACATGAATAAACATTTAACCAAAGAAGACATATTAAAAGAAGAAAATACATTAACAGGTGTTTGTTATTTAAATTATGTTATATGTATATACGAATGTCACCATGAAATCCATAATTATGTGTAATTATAGTGCACTAATAAAAACTTTTAAGGAAACAAAAGTAGAAGTATTATAGGACCCAGATATATATTTGGGGGTATAATCCAAAGGAGATGATCATAAACAATAAGAAATAACTTGCATACCCATGTTTCAAGGTATTATTCACAATAATCAAGATGTGGAATCAGCCCAGGTGCCCATCCACATATAAATGAATAAAAATATGGTAGATAGACACAATGAACTATTATTTGGTCATAAAGAAGAACAATGTTATGTCAGTTTCAGGAATATTCGTGGGACTAGTGGAAATGATGTTAAGCAAATAATCCAGACACAGAAAGACAAGTGTCATGTTTTCTTTCATTTGTGGAAACTTAAAAAAAAAAAAAAAAAAGATGACCCGTTAGTAAAAGTGGGACTTTCAGGGAATGGAAAGTGGATAAGAATTAGGAGTAGAGAGGAAGGGCAAATGATGGCAGATGAGGTTAGCATGTAGGGTGGATTGTATTGAAGCATGATATATGCATGTATGATAATGTCACACTGAAACCCATTCATTTGTAGAATTAATATATATTAGCAATAATAATAATAGGAAATGATACTCATTATGATTAAACATTACTCCAAAGAAGACATGTTAAAAGAAGGTGTATTAGCAGCTGCTCCTTATGCAAATTATGTTAAGTGCATATATGAATGTCACAATGAACCTCACCATTATGTATAATCCTCAGGGAAGTGCAAATGGAAACCACAACAAGATAGCTGCTCATTGGAAAGAAGATGAGCATCGTGAAAACTAAGTAAACATAACAAGTTTTGGAGAAATTGGAACTCTGGTACACTGTTGGTGGCAACATTAATGGCATAGACACTATGGGATACAGTCTGATGATTTCTCAAACAACTAAAAAGAGTAGTGCCATATCGTCTAGCAATCCCATTTTGGGGTATATTTCCAAAAGAATAGAAATAAGGACATTGAAGGGATGTATGTGCTCCCATCTTCCTTGGAGATTATTCCTAACAGCCAAGGTATAGAAACTGTATGCAACCATCCTAATGCCCCTCACCAGATGAATACTGTAGCATATACATACACTGGGATATTTTTCAGTCTTTAAAGGGAAGGATATCCTGTCATGTGAGATAACAAAGATGAACCCAGAGACACTATGCTAACTGGAATAAGGCAATTGCAGTATCATAAATACTACGTGATTCCACTTATTTGAGTTTTCTAAAATAGTCAAAACTTGTAGAAACAGCATGTCAGCTGTAGGTCTGCAGTGAGAAGGAAATAGTGAGTTGCTGTTCAATGAGTATAAACTCTCAGTTGTTCAAAATGAATAAGTTCTAGAGACCTATGATTAGCTTGTCATTAGCAAAATTGTGTTTTGCATGTAAAACTTTGTTAAGAGGGTAAATCTCATGCTAGTTGTTCTTACCAGAATAAAATAAATTAAGAGTTGTATGACCCTCACTCACCACAATGTTTGCATATATTTAAGTGACTTCAAATCCATTCCTTTCCTCTGGCCCCCAGAAACTCCAATCTATTCCCTTGTTCTCTGTGGGATTTGCATATAATGAATATTTCATATAGATCAGCTTGTATAATGGGTGGCTGTTTTTCAATTGGCTTTTTTTCACTAAGTGTCTTTTCCAAATTAGTTACTTTTGTAACTTGAATCCTTTAACAACATATCATATCATTCAGTCTATCATTCTTTCAACTGGTGAATGATATCACATTGTAAGGAAATACCACATTTTGTCTACCCATTCATCAGTTGATAGACATTTGGACTATTTCCATGTTTTATCATTTAGAATAAGGCTGTTTTGGACAGTATTAAACGGGCTTTTGTGACATAATTTTTCATTCACTTTGCATAGATATGTCTAGAACAGAATTGTTACATCATAAACTTTCTGTTTAACTTGTTTAGGAACTGCTAAACTATTCCCCATGGTGACTGAACTATTGTACCATCACACAAGAAATGTATTCGAATTCCAATTTTTCCACATCCATTCCAACGTTTGTTTTGGTACATCTTTTATTTCAGCCAACCTAGTGAGAGGAAAGTGGTATCTTGGCTTTTTATTTGCATTTCCCTAATGACTAATGATATTGAGTATCTTTTCTTGTACTTATTGGTTGCTTGAAAATCGTCTTTGGATAAATGTCTATTAAAATCCCTTGCCCATTTTCATTTGGACTATTTGTCTATTTATTATTCAGTTATAAGTGCTCTTTACATATTGTGAATAAAACCCTATCAGATATATGATTTGTTAATATTTTCCCATCCTATGTTTCTTTGCAATTAAAGGTGGGCTTCCAAAAGAGTTTTTCATTTTAATGAAGTACAGTTTGCTGTGTTTTATGTTCACTTGTGATTTGAGTGCCACATCTAAGAAATTGTTGCCAATTTCGAGGACCTGAAGATTTACCCCAAAGTTTTCTCCTACGTACTTGATAGACTTTCCTCTTAGATTTATATGTATCATAGATTGTGTGTTCATTTTTAGGCACAGTGAGTGATGGTGGAGGTCCAACTTTGTTCTTTTGCACACACACACAGCCAGTTGTCTTAGCAGAATTAATTGAAAACATTACTATTGATGCATTTGAGTTGTCTTGATCTGATTGGCAAAATCCATCTGAGTTTCAATGTAAAGATTTATTTCTGGAATTTCGATTTTTATTACATTGACACATATACCTGTATTCATTACAGTAGTAAAACACCTTGTATATTGTAGTTTAGCAGTAAATTTTGAAATCAGGAGATGTTAAATACTCCATCTTTGTTCACCTTTAAGATGGCTTTTCTTGCATTATCATAGGAATTTTAGAACCACCTTGTCAATTTTAGTAAAAAAAAAAAAAGACTGTTGGATTTTTAATAAAGATGACATTGCACTTGTGGATCTATTTGTGGAGTAATAACATTTTAACTTTAGACAGTCTTCCCATGCATGAGTAATGGATGCCTTTACAGTTTTTGAGATGTCTAACTCCTTTCAACAGTGTTTTGTAGTTTGAGCCTAAATGTATTGTACTTTCAATAAAGTAATTAACAGGTGTTAATTAGATGAAATTGTTTTATCTAATTAATTAGATGAAATTGTTTCATAAATTTTGTGTTGGGATTATTCATTTCTAGTGTTTAGAAACCCCATTGCATTTTATGTGTTTCGACCAAGCTAAACTCAATGATAATATTTTTTTTTCTCTTCTGGCATTCATACAGTTCTCTATGTACAAGATCATGTCAGCTGTGAATAGAGACAGTTCTGCTTTCTTCCTGATTTGGAGGTCTCTTCCTTGTCTAAATGTAAAGGTAGATGCTCCAGTACAATTTTGAATAGAAATGGTGAGACTATACATTGTTGCTTGGTTGCTTGTGGAGTGTGAGGTTTTTCAGCCTTTCACTGCTAAGAGTAAAGGCGGATGTGCATTTTTGGAAGTCTCTTCATTAAACAAGGAAGTGTCCTTCTTTTCCTAGTTCCTTCATTATTTTTGAATTATGAACTTTTTATTACTCAAATGTGTTTCTCATCTCTTTGAAGTAATAATATGAGTTAATGTGCTGTATGACATTGATTGATATTTATATGTTGAACCATATAAACCTTATATTTATATTTCCAGAGTAAATCTGCTTGATCTTTCTGTATAATGTGATGCATGTGTTGGTCGTGGTGTTGGATTTAATACATGTGTAATGTGTGGGGCATTTTTTTGTGTCTGTATTCATGAGGGATATGATCTATGATTTTTTTTTTTTTTTTTGCTTTTACTCTTGATTACTTTTCTAGTTTTGGAATGTGGTTAAATCTAGGCTCATAACATTAGGAAGTGTCTCCCTCTCTTCCATTTGTGGGCAATCTTGTGAAGTTTGGGTGCTAAATCTTCTTTGAGTATCTAGTACAGTTTACCAGTTATGCCTGAGTCTCTCTTTGTGGTAATACATTGCTAATGTCAGCAACAGATGTACAACCTGAAGGTAAATGCCCGGTGTCCACTTTGACATATATAACAATAATTGCCACTTATACATAAATGGTGCGGTCAGCATTGTACAATAGCAGCAACAATAAAACACCAGAACTACATGAGGTGTTTAACAGCAGGTGTCTGCTATGCTGTCCACTGTATTAATAATCACAACTTGGATGTCATTTTTTAATTTATTGGTTCTTTTTTGTTATGCATGACAGCAGAATCCATTTTGACATAACTATATAAGCATGGACTACATCTTATTGCAGTTCGGATCCCATTCTTGTGGATGTACATCATAGTGGCATTCCCTGTGTTGTTTTCTTATGTATTATTCAATGTCTTTTTTCAGATTGTTTGTGTCTCCTTGACGCAGCTACACTAGTTTGTGTCTTTCTGAACATTTGCCCATATCAACAAGGCTATGTATTCGGATGACATGAAATTGTTCATTTTCTCTTAATCTGTTTATTTATTTAAGGTTGTGATAATGTTCTATCTTTCATTTCTGAGGTATTTTTACAATTATTTTTATATTCTCTAGATTTTTCCCTGATCTAACCAAAGGTTAGTCAATGTTTCTTATTTTTTCAAAGAACCAACTCTTTGTTGTTGTTGTTGTTGATATTCTCTATTACTTTTTTAAATATTTATTTTTTGGTTATAGGTGGACATAATATCTTTATTTTGTGTTTATATGGTGCTGAGTATTGAACCCAGTGCCTCATGTATGCTAAGGGAGCGCTCTACCTCTGAGCCACAACCCCAGCCCCAATTTTATTTATTATTTTTATTTACTTTCCCTTTAGAGTCATTTTAACCTCTCTTATTTCCTTCCTTCTTTTTGTTTTGGCTTAGTTTATCCTTCTTTTTCCAAAGTCGCCACATGAAAATTAGGATGATTAAGAAATTGCTTTCTTATTAATATGAGCATTTGCAACTATACATTTGCTTCTAAGAACTGCTTTAACCACATCGTGTAAAGTGTGAGATCTAGTGCTTATTCAACTCATATCAAAACATTTTTCTAGGTAATCATGCTTGTGCAAACCTGAGTCTTAGCTACCTGGGACTTTCAGGCAGGAGGAACACATTTGAGACTAGTCTGAGTAATTTAGTAAGGTTTGCCAATGATATTATAAAAAGGGACACTGAGGATGCAGCTCAGTGGTAGAGCACTAGCCTACCACATATGAAGTCCTGTGTACTTTCCCTAGCACCATACACACACACAAAATTAGGAATTTAGACTCTTGCTCAGTAGTAAAGCACTTGCCAAACACACACAAATCCCTGGATTTAATCCCCAATACCTTTATCAAAAAATATATCTAGTTTCCTTTGGAATTTCTTATTTCAGCAATTTCATTTTTTAAATTTTTTATCTTTATTTTATTTTTTTTATGTGGGGCGAGGATCGAACCCAGTGCCTCATGCATGTCAGGCAAGCGTGCTACCACTTGAGCCACATACCCAGCCCAGTGATTTCTTATTTAGAAGTAGGTTGTTTAATTTTCACATCCTTTTGAATTATCTGATTTCCTTTTGTTATTAATTTATAATTTCATTTCAATGTTTTTGAAAAATCTAACTTGTATGATTTCAATCTTTTCAAAATTTATTCAAGTATATGTAATGGCCTACCATATGATCTCTTCTGGAGGATAGATCATGCATGCTTGGTTGAGGTGAATGTGTATCCTGCTGATTACAGGTGAAATATTCCACAGACATCACAGATGTCTGGTTGTTCATATATATATATATATATATATATATATATATATATATATATATAATGATGTATGAACTGAAGGTGTATGTGTGTGTGTGTATGTATGTGTGTATGTGTATATATATATATATATATATATATATATATATATATAGAGAGAGAGAGAGAGAGAGAGATAAATAGATAGATAGATAGATGGACACAATACCTTGATTTTTATTATTTATTTATCTTTATGTGGTGCTGAGGATCAAGCCCAGTACCTCACACATGTGAGGCAAGCTCTCTACCACTGAGCCACAACCCCATCCTTACTTCTAGTGCTTTCTTTTGTCTGGTGCTGTAGCACAGTGCTAGAGTACTGGCCTAGCATCCATGAGGCCCTAGCTTTCATCTCCAGAGCAGAAAATAAAATACTGAGGTTCAATATAGACTTTTGCTAATATAGCCTATTTTCTTGATATCTTTGGCCTATAGATTCAATGTTATTGAAAATGAGATATTGAATTCTTTATTATTCTTTGTTTAATATATTTAGTTGTACATAAATATTTATTTAATTAATTTATTTGTATGCGGTGCTCAGAATTGAACCCAGTGCCTCACACATGCCAGGCAAGCACTCTACCGCTCAGCCACCACCCCAACCCTGGATGCTCTATTATTCTTGAATCTCCTTTTTCTCCCTCAAATTGTGTCAGGTTTTGCTTCATGTATCATCATGCACTATTTTATTATCTATGCATACTCATTTTAATTAATGTGTCTTCTTGATACATTGAGCATTTTATCATGATACAGTACTCTTCCTTGTATCTAAATATAATTTTGTCTTAGGATCTGTTTTTGAAGTGTAGTTTGCTTCAATTCATACTAGTAGAGCCATTAGAGTTTTCTTTTCATTATGGTTGTATAGTATAAATTCCCCATCATTTTGTTTTCAAGTTCTTTGTGTTTTTCACAGTGAAGTGTACCTCTTCCACATGCATATAAGTAAAACATTTAAAAAAATCTATTCTCTGATTTTGATTTTGTTGAAAAAGTTCCCAAGTAGATCCATAAATTGTATTATTCTGTAGTATGCTTTCCTCGTGGTGTCATTTTCTGACTTTGGTTTCTGGGAAATATGAACTCCATGAACTTGAGCAAGTTGTACAACTTTTCTAAACCTCAGAGCCTAATGTACACCTTAATGAGCTGAGTTTGCCAGGTTTTCGTTTTTCTACATTGTCTCCTTTTGGTGGGGTACAGTCACCTGCAAAAGGTATAATGAAGAGTGGACTGACAGTGAAGCTTGTATACCACCTTGCACACGTTTTATGTACTTGGTCCATCTTTCAGAAATCTTCCTGTATATAACTGTCTCCTTTCTCATTGATGTCTACCATAACAAACTCAAAAATGTTTGAGAAAGCTTTAGATCAAAGTTCTCCAAAAATTTGACAAGAGGTCCACAAGATGATTTCCGTACCCAAATGTTTTTCAGATGACATGGTTTAACTAAGAAATAAATGTTCTTTGAAGGTTCTATTCTTTCTTCCACCCAGTAGAAAGCATATTTAGTCTTCCAAGTAGGTAACTAAATCCTTGAATGCAGAAATTGAATCATGGAAGAAGCAATTGAGACTTATTTGAGGTTTCAGTATTTTGTCAATCTCTAGAATTTAGTGATGAAGAAAATGTTTGGTGGGACTCTAGGATCAAGGATGTAAGCTAAGAAATCACATCACACACATAAGGCATAGTCAAACTCTCTTAAGCTACAGGAACCCCCAATATGTTTTGAAAAATACCCAATGCATGACATTATTTAATGTAATAAAAGGTACTATAGAAATTGAAGAAGTTTCAACAAGCTACACTAGATATAGTCACTGCTATTGAAGGTTTCAGAGTCTGGTTGTGAGTATAGACCTCAAAACAATACTTAGAATAGATGTGTGGATAATATTTGATGAGAATAGACAGGAGGGAACAAATGCCTTCCTAAGGGAGCCTAGAACACTTGCACGAAGTTTAAGGAATTATTTGTAGCTTCTCAGCTGACTATCATGGGGGAAGGACATTCCAGAAAGAAGAAATAGAATTCGCAAAAATTCAAGGGAACTTGATTGACAAATATTTACTGAGAACATTTTGTCTTTCAAATACTGTAAAAGTTTCAGATGAAATTAGCATGGCCTCTGTTCACATCACTAATGAATTCATGTTCCCTCAACTGGTAAGGAAACCTTTCACAAACCAGTTCTCATACTTTCAAAAGGCATAATTACCAGAGGATGCATGAGGAAGTCCATCATGCTACATCATGAGTTCCCCTTCAGGGACAGTCAGTACAATAGTATAATCACCATGATTCCTAGCTTTGCAGGTCCAGAAATTAGATTTTCTTTTCTATACAACCAGAAGAAATTGGGCTACAAAGGACTGTGACAGATTAATAAAATCTAGCAAAATTATATCCATATCGTACACAAAATGAGTTCAGGTGGTACATTGAGTGAACCTTCATAAATGTTAGTGCTTGTTTAGTCATTTTTTAAAATGATATATCTTATTTAAATTTATTTTCATGGTCAAGGGATGGATTTCCACTTAGGATGATAATATAATGTTTCTTTTGAAAATATGTTTTTCATGTATTTTATATTAGTTAGTTAAATGGAGAAATATTAGGCCTTCCAAACTCAATAAGGAGGATGTCAATGTGAGATAGATGAGCAAAAGTATACAAATGCAAATGAGATATTTTTGTAAATTTGAAGGAGTGCTATTACCATAGTTTGTTGTTGTTTTGTTTGTTTGTTTGTTTTTAACCATGTCGTCTTTAACAGTGAGAATGCTGGAGACACTTTGCCCTAATCCTATGTCCATCACTTCTGACCACTTGACCTTAAAATAATTGTTTTTTTTTTTTTAATTTTTTATTGGTTGTTCAAAACATTATAAAGCTCTTGACATATCATATTTCATACATTAGATTCAAGTTGGTTATGAACTCCCAATTTTACCCCAAATACAGATTGCAGAATCACATCGGTTACACATCCACATTTTTACATAATGCCCTATTAGTAACTGCTGTATTCTGCTACCTTTCCTATCCTCTACCATCCCCCCTCCCTCCCCTCCCATCTTCTCTCTCTACCCCATCCACTGTAATTCATATCTCTCCTTGTTTATTTTCCCATTCCCCTCACAACCTCTTATATGTAATTTTGTATAACAATGAGGGTCTCCCTCCATTACCATGCAATTTCCCTTTTCTCTCCCTTTCCATCCCACCTCATGTATCTGTTTAATGTTAATCTTTTCTTCCTGCTCTTCCTCCCTGCTCTGTTCTTAGTTGCTCTCATTATATCAAAGAAGACATTTGGTATTTGTTTTTTAGGGATTGGCTAGCTTCACTAAGCATAATCTGCTCTAGTGCCATCCATTTCCCTGCAAATTCTATGATTTTGTCATTTTTTAGTGCTGCGTAATACTCCATGGTGTATAAATGCCACATTTTTTTTTATCCATTCATCTATTGAAGGGCATCTGGGTTGGTTCCACAGTCTAGCAATTGTGAATTGTGCTGCTATGAACATCGATGTAGCAGTATCCCTGTAGTACGCTCTTTTAAGGTCTTCAGGGAAAAGTCCAAGAAGGGCAATAGCTGGGTCAAATGGTGGTTCCATTCCCAGCTTTCCCAGGAAAGGAAGAACTTAAATTATCACTATTTGCAGATGACATGATTCTATACCTAGAAGACCCAAAAGGGTCTACAAAAAAACTACTAGAACTAATAAATGAATTCAGCAAAGTGGCAGGATATAAAATCAACACGCATAAATCAAAGGCATTTCTGTATATCAGCGACAAAACTTCTGAAACGGAAATGAGGAAAAACACTCCATTCACAATATCCTCAAAAAAAATAAAATACTTGGGAATCAACCTAACAAAAGAGGTGAAAGATTTATATAATGAAAACTACAAAACCCTAAAAAGAGAAGTAGAAGAAGATCTTAGAAGATGGAAAAATATACCCTGTTCATGGATAGGCAGAACTAACATCATCAAAATGGCGATATTACCAAAAGTTCTCTATAGGTTTAATGCAATGCCAATCAAAATCCCAACGGCATTTCTTGTAGAAATGGATAAAGCAATCATGAAATTCATATGGAAAAATAAAAGACCCAGAATAGCAAAAGCAATTCTAAGCAGGAAGTGCGAATCAGGCGGTATAGCGATACCAGACTTAAAACTATATTACAGAGCAATAGTAACAAAAACAGCATGGTACTGGTACCAAAACAGGAGGGTGGACCAATGGTACAGAATAGAGGACACAGAGACTAATCCACAAAGCTACAACTATCTTATATTTGATAAAGGAGCTAAAAGCATGCAATGGAGGGAGGATAGCATCTTCAACAAATGGTGCTGGGAAAACTGGAAATCCATATGCAACAAAATGAAACTGAATCCCCTCCTCTCGCCATGCACAAAAGTTAACTCAAAGTGGATCAAGGAGCTAGATATCAAATCAGAGACTCTGCGCCTGATAGAAGAAAAAGTTGGCTCCGATCTACATATTGTAGGGTCGGGCTCCAAATTCCTTAATAGGACACCCATAGCACAAAAGTTGATAACAAAAATCAACAAATGGGACTTACTTAAACTGAAAAGTTTTCTCTCTGCTTTTGTTTTCTTAAATCCAAAAGCTTCTTCTATGAAATTTGTATAGTTGCCAAACTCAAAAGGCAGTTGACATAATTAAAGGAGAGCATCCCTGTAAAGTACTTATTAAGATATCTTGAACACAGCAAGCAGTCAATAAATATAGCTATCATTACTGTCATTGTTAATGTAACTTGTGACCGACATTTCTCAGGTCAATGCTCCTTCCTTTGTCATAGTTAACCCAGGTCCCAGGATGAATCTTGCATTGCAAGTCTGCTATTAAGAAGGGGGAAGTGACTATGTCACAAGGACTAGCCTAGTAATTCTCATGGTTTTTCTTGCCACGTTTCCCTCCGTTTCCTATTAGGATTGTTAAGGAGGTGGTCAGCTTTCTGAATTTCCTCTGAAGGATCATGGTTCACTTTAGATTCTGAAAGGATCTAAAGTGTTGACGTTGATGTTGCACTTAGATATTTTGTAAAGTCTCTAAATCTCTCAAGTTTCACTGTGGTATGGCATCTCAGTACAGCCAAGTTACTGGGAATCATTGAGAGAGCACTTGCCTGTTGCCAAGGAGAGCAGCATTCTGTTGGCAATGAAAGTGGCATGTGTCAGGATGAATGAGCCTGGTGTAGACTGTGTCACATGCTACAGTGGGCCAGCTGTTAAGGCTCCATCTTGTCCCCTCTACATTACGGGGCTTCTTCCCATAACACGTATAAAACAGATCCTCTCAATCCACAAAGAGAAGTTTGGATGTTTGGACCTGTTCCAGCCCAGGCTAACAATGTGAGGCTGTTGTTCTTCATGTGAGAAAACCTACGAGCTCCCTTACCAGGAAAGAGTTTGAATTTGGCAACTCAATTCCAGGCCCAACAGAAAAAAAAATAGTAGAGGCAGAGGGGAAAGAGGAACAACACTGGGAGTGGGGAGGGCTCCATTCCCTCAACACACTGGATCATGTTGTCTCTCTCTCTCTCTCTCTCTCTCTCTCTCTCTCTCTCTCTCTCTCTTTCTTTCTCTCTTTTACACCATACAAAACAGAGGAAGCTATTTTCAAAATTCCTAAGTATGAAAGAAATTTGTGCATCAAAAATGATTACAAGGGCTGGGAATCATTGATAGAGCACTCGCCTGCACACATGAAGCACTGGGTTTGATCCTCGGCACCACATAAAATTAAATAAATAAAAATAAACGCATTCTGTCCAACTACAACTAAAAATATATTTTAAAAAAATAATTACAAGGGCTGGGCCTGGTGCTCTGTGATAGAGCACTCACCTGGCACATGTGAGGCACTTGGTTTGATCCCGAGTACCACATAAAAATAAAATATAGGTATTTTGTCTACCTACAAGTTAAAAAAAAATGATTACGAGGGGCTGGGGCGGTAGCAAAGTGGCAAAGCATATGCCTAGCAGGTGTGAGGCATTGGGTTCGAACCTACCACCACACAAAAAAGTAGATAAATAAAATAAAGGTATTGTGTCCATCTACAACAAAATATTTTTAAAAAATGATTACAAGGACTATGATGTGGTTCAGTAGTAGGGTGTTCGCTTGGCAGGCATGAAGCCCGAGAATTGATGCAAAACATTGGAAGAAAAAAATTACAAATACCAGTGTAGTGGTATACTAGTTTTGACTTCCAGCTCCACCACTGGCTGTCTGACCTTGAGGAACATTTCACAAAGTTGTCTTTGATTCTGAGAGATTAGTAGTAATAGTTGTTTTGAAAATGGCAGAAGAAGGGAACATTAGGAATATGCCCCCAGGCAGTATGCATGGAAAACATTGGTTTTATTTCATGGGTTTTATTTCTCTGAAAGATCACAATTTTGAGTTGCCTGTTGTCCAATGCCCCCAAACAGTCTCTTAATGAATTCTGTAGTTTTATAGTTGTTTGTACTGGAAGTGCATATCAGGGGACCCGTCACTCTGTCATAGCTCAGCTCAGCTAATATAACTTGTTTTCCAAATCTCAGGCAGCATTCTAGGAGAGGCAGAAATTTCATCTCCAACTGGGTTTGATAGTTTGTGTTCCTTTTTGCAGAACACATATTAATTCAGAGAAAATGTGGAATCTATAAACTCTGACTCATTTCCAGGAAAAGGTTATTGAACATCGCCTGTCAGAGAAACAGTCTATGAGTCCATAAAATGAATCTTGGGAAGGAAGGGGCCACATGGAGCCTTCACTGGCTCATAAACAACCTCCACATGTGAGGGACTGGGGGGTTACCTCTCTTTTCTGCTTTCCCCAAGGAACTGAATGTCTGGCTGACTAAGAAACTGACTTTGCAGTGCAAATGAGGAGCAGAAAAAGGAATGATGGAAGGAAAAGCTGGTCAATGTTGCTAAATACTGCCCTGCTCAAGTTTTGAAATTCCCAGCGTCTTATGCACAATTCATCAACTGAAGGTAGACATGTAGCTCTCTGTCCCAGAGCACGCCCAGGAAATAAAAACCGTGAAAATTAAACATATAAAAGGGCCTACCAGACATTGATAAGAACTGTTTTCACCAAAGGCTACTGACCTTGGCAATGGCAAAGGCAAGCTGCTCCTCTAAATGACATGGAATGGAGATGGTGGGGCTACCTACAAGTTTCAGTCATCAGCTGATCACCAACCTAGATGAAGTTGCTTGTGTGCACCCCACATGGGCATCTCAAGTGTTATGTCCTCCTTTGGTTTATTTGGGTAGTCACATTGTTCATGTTGATCTGAGAAACCGAGTTAAATTGCAGGTCAATCATTTCTCCTCTGAAATCAGTTCAAAAAGAAAATCAATGCAGCAGAAGTGTTTTGGGAATAATGTAAAATCCTCTTTTAGCTCTCGATGGCCAGGCTCAAACCTTCCTTCTTCCATTCATAATTTTCTGCCCTGATGTTGGGACTAAAAACAAACCGTTAGCAGTTTCTAGATGCAGAACAATAGGCCGCCTATCCAAAGTAAGGGCATCTAGTACTCCAGAAGCAACCCTGGCGCCTCTCCTGTCATTCACTTAGAAATTAAGAAAGTGGCTTAGACTATCCTGGAGGCTGGTTGGGAGTGCGGAGGGAAAGGACTGGGGCAGTGGAATTGCTCCTCATTCATCACACAGACCATTCTGCAGGGAACTGATGTCACTTGCCTGGCACCTGGACTTCAACTTTGTGCCCCAATAACTTTCACAGAAGATGGAGGGACTCTAAGGAAACACGGAAGATTAGAAACACAGCATCGAATCCTGGGACCAGGAGAAATTCACATTAGAACAGAAAGATAAGCATGGGAGACGTTTAAGTTGGCGAGTTCTTGATAAACTCCTCCAAGATTAAAGTGCTTCTAGTTTCCCCAGTGTTCCCCAATGTGGAATACTTAGAGAATGGAGATCCAATGTTTCTCAAGAGAAAGCAACATATGGACACGAGGAAAACTTTTTTGCATAGGCCCCAGCTCTGCCTAGCCCAGCGTCATTGAATCAAAGTCTGCTTTTGTATCCTGACACCATCATTCCCCACAGATTCTAGTGTTAGCAATTGAAGAGCACTGACAGTTTAGGACAGAGGAGCTCCAAGCTAAAGCAACTATAAGAACATGGAGCAGACTCACCAGAAATAAGGCACCAGGACCCCTAAGGGAGAATATATCAGTGATTTGCAAAAAGACAGGCAGTTCTGGGTCAATGTGGGTGTCACATAAATTGGCACTGTACAGGGTGAAGCATGGGCCTGCTAAAGTATTGGATGCAAATATAGAAGTATTTTTAATACTTTTATTTTTTATTTTTAGTTACACATGATAATAGGATTTACTTTGGCAGAATACACATACATAAAGTATAAATTAGTGTATTTTGTGGGCATGCATGATGTGGAATTACCCTGCTCAGGTATACAAATACAAGGCTAGGAAAGGTAAGTCCAATTAATCTGCCATCTATCCTATTCCCCTGGGTAATTTCCCTAGAAAGTCTTTTTAAAAAGTCATATGTCAGCTGGGCTTGGTGTCACATGCCTGTAATTTCAGCAACCCAGGAGACTGGCAGAAGGATCACAAGTTCAAAGCCAGCCTCAACAGCAAAGCAAGTTACCAAAGACCTAAGCAATTTATTAAGATCCTAACTTAAAATGAAAAAGGCTAGGAATGTAGCACTGAGGCAAAGTACTTCTGCATTCAAACCTGGTATAGAAAGAAAAAGAAAAGAAAAGAAAGAAAGAAACAAACAAAGAAAGAAACAAAGAAAGCAAGCAAGCTGGGGATTTCCCTCAGTGGTAAGGCAGCCCTGGGTTCAATCCCCAGGACCAATTAAAAAGTCACATGGCAACGGACTTTAAATTCATCTTGATGATTGAAATTATTTTAACCAAGGTGGGTTTTTTGTTTTTTTTGCAAATTCATAATGGAAGCAGTGTAAGGAACAGAGAAGTGACAGAGGCTTACTCTTTTATGTAGTGAGCAGCTGCATTTGTCATTGCTTAAGAATTTCTGTTGGGAATTCTCTGAATATTTCATCATGAAGTATCCATGCCCCTTTCTGAGACGTTGGGATCTGGCCAATTCCCTCTCTTACCAAAATACTTTCGTTTGTATTTTAATTTACTAGATAAAAATTAATTTGCTAAATAGGGAGACATTTTGGTAGCCTTGGAAACGTTATTCCCTGGCACACATAAACACTGACTATGACCAGTAATCACTAAGCTAAGTGTTTCTCAAGTTACACTGTATTATAATTCATAGCAACAGGTATCTTTAATAGTGGAGGACAATTATTTAGCCAAGATTATCATTCAGATAAATTTAGAGAGAAAAGTGTTTTCTATTCTGGAACAACTTTACTTCATCCATCTATGTTTTGCAATGAGATCATCCTTTCTTCTTTCCTGAGATTCTAATAGGGAATACCGAGTTTGTGACTATTCCAGTAGGGCTGCA
Organism: Marmota monax; assembly: GCF_021218885.2. NCBI lineage: Eukaryota > Metazoa > Chordata > Mammalia > Rodentia > Sciuridae > Marmota > Marmota monax. Next base: position 7,603 of record NW_026694597.1, on the reverse strand, counting down.
TTTGAGTGATGGCACCATGTGACATGGGTGTGATCTCAGAAGTGGATTTATTGTAGGATGGCAGAGGATTGTAGGATTGACCAGAGCCTCTCAGAACAAAGGACTGTCTTTCCAGTGGTGGAGTAAAAGTTTCAGAATCAGCACAATAGGACATTTTATACAGACTGTAGGGAAGATGCCACCTGTTTATGTGGGGGCATCTTTGGAAACTGATTGTGGTTCTAAATAAGTAACAATAGATGGTATTTTAATAAATATGTCCATAAAAGCTTTTGGGAATGTTGTAAAAATAATTAATAATTGACATGGCTCTGTAGGTGTGATACTTTTGTACAAGGGCATTGTTATATACTGACAAGTGATAGTGATTCTCTAGGACATCTGGACTACCTCTAAGAAGGGAGACAAGTAGAAATATACAGTTTACTGATAGCCGAAAAGCATTTATTAAAAGATAGTGGTCATATGTTGTCTCTTTGAAAGTAAATGTAAAGTGTGCAATGAAAAATTAACATTGTGTGCAAAGACCCATAAATCAAAGGCATTTCTGCATATCAGTGTCAAATCCTGTGAGAGTGAAATGAGAAAAACTACCCCATTTACAATAGCCTCAAAAAAAAAAAACATACTTGGTAATGAACTTATCAAAAGAAGTGAAAACATGTACAGTGAAAATTACAGAACCCTAAAGAAAGAAATTAAAGAAGATCTTAGAAGATGGAAAGTCTATCTTGTTCAGGGATAGGCAGAATTAATATTGTCAAAATGATCATAATACCAAAAGCACTTTACAGATTTAGTGCAATTCCAATCAAAATTCCAATGACATTCCTCTGTGAGGTGAATAGAGAGCTTACAGAATGGGAGCAAAGTTTTAGCACACACACATCACATATAGCACTGATCTCTAGCATATATAAAGAAGTCAAAAATCTTCACATCAAGAAAACAAATAATCCAATCAATAAATGAGCCAAGGAACTGAACAGACACTTCTCAGAAGATGATACACATTCAATCAACAAATATATGAAAAAATGTCAACATGTCTAGCAACTGGAGAAATGCAAATCAAAATCACTCTAAGATTTCATCTTACTTCAGTCAAGAATTCAAGCAAAATAAGTGCTGGCAAGGATGTGGGGGAAAGGTATGCTGATTTATTGCTGGTGGGATTTCAAAATGGTGCTATCACTTTTGAGAAATATTCAGATTCCTTAGAAAACTTGGAATGGAACCACCATTTGATCTAGCTATCTCACTCCTCGGTCTTAAAAAGAACTTAAAAACAGCATACTACAGGGACACAGCCACAGTAAGTTTTATAGGAGCACAATTCACAATAGCTAAATTGTGGAACCAACATATACCCTTCAGTTGATGACTGGATAAAGAAAATGCAGTATCTATACACACTGGAATATTATTCAGTATGAAAAGAGAATAAAATCATGGCATTTTCAGGGAAATGGGTGGAGTTGTAGAATATAATGCTAAGTGAAGAAAGCAATCTTAAAAAACCAAATGCTGAATGTCTTCTCTGATATAAGAATGCTGATTCATAATGGGGATAGGAGGTAGCATAGGAGGAATAGATGAAATTCATATAGGGCTAAGGGGAGCGAGGGGAAGAGAAGGGGCATAAGGGTAGGAAAGATGGTGTAATGCAATGGACGTTATTACCCTAAGTTTATGTGGGGTCTCAGGTTGGGTTCAACCTGAGACATGAAAAATTGTGCTCTCTCTGTGTAATATGAATAAATTGCATTCTGCTGTCATATATAAATAAATAGAATAAAAAATTTAATTTAAAAAATTGGGTGCAAAGAAATGTGATCATCAGTTGGACATGGGAGAATTGTTACTAAAGATGACCAGCAATTTCTGATTTTAAATGAGAAATAGCAACAACCAGTGAGATAACTGTGGATGTTTCCCCATCTAAATCTAAAGGACAAACTTCTGAGAGGTAACAGGAATTAGAACACTGGCTTCATGTTGCCTCAGTGTTGTGCATGAGGACCCTGAAGAAAAAGGCAGATGTAGTAAAACCACAGGGATTCAGGAAGTATTTGATTCAAGCATTTGGCCACACCCCCATTAGTAGACATCTGCCTCATATTTTTATATATCAATACCCTTTTTGTGAGATAATTCATACACCATACAATCCACGCATTTCAAATTTACAGTCCAATGGTTTTTGATATCTTCTCAGAGTTCTGTAAACATGTCCAAAAACAATTTTAGAGCATTTCTTCATTTAAGAAAGAACTCCATAAACATTACTAGTCATTTCCAATTTCTCACCTCATTCCACCCACCCTCTCCTCTGCCTCCTGGCACCAGGGCATTACTTCTCTCATTTTTTGTCTCTAAGTTTGCCATTTTTTACTTCTCCCTCTTATCCAATTGAAATTTTATATCCTTTGACTGACATCTTCAAATCCCCTTTCTCCCCCTCTAATCATCCACACATTTGGGAACCACCATTCTACTCTGTCCTTCTGTGAGATCAGCTACTTCAGGCTGATGTGAGAGATTATGTGGTACTTGTCCTCCTGTGCAAGGTTTATTCCACTTAACATAATAATCTCCATGTTCATCGATGTTGTCACAGAAGACAAGATCTACTTTTTTATGCTGTTGTGTATATGGGCCACTTCATTTAAAAAAATAATGCATTTATTTATTTTTCAATTTTAAATATTTATCTTTTAGTTATAGGTGGATACAATATCTTCATTGTATTTTTAGGTTATGCTGAAGATCGAACCCAGTGCCACATGCATGCTAGGTGAGCACTCTACCTCTTGAGCCACAACCTCAGCCCAATACTGTTATTTTATTTTTTTATTTATTTTTATGTGCTGTTGATCGAACCCAGTGCCTCACACGTGGGAGGCAAGCGCTCTCCCACTGAGCCACAACCCCAGCCACTATGTACCCCTTCTTATCTTTCATCAATTGGTAGCCCTTGTACAAATCAACATCTGGTATATTCAGGCATGTTTGGTTGATCTGTGTAGGAAAGATAAGGTAGAGGCCAGGTCTTGACTATTGTTAACATGCCTTATCTGTTCATGTTTGGAATCCATAACTGAGAGACTTCTAAATATGCGGGGTCAGTGGTGATAATCTGACAGTATAAAACTATTATTTGTTAAGAGATTATGAGAATGCCCCAAGAAGGAAGCAGGATCTCTTCCAATTTCTAATTCTACGACTTGCCACTAGCTGACCCACAGTGTTCAAGGGCAACAGAGCCCAAAAATCTCCAGTGAGAAGAACCCAGGTTTCACAGGTAGGCAGTGGCTCCACTTACAGCTTTGAAGTTGTGATAGAGAAGAGCATGGAAGTATTCTACATGCATGGGTGTCATATTAGAGTGAAAGGTGGTACTTCTCATAGTGCACTTTTTGTTGTTTCTTTTAGTTATGCATGACAGCAGAGTGTATTTTGAAATATGTATACAAACATGGAGTATGTCTTACTCTAATAGGATCCCAGTCTTGTGTGTAAATGATGTTGACCTTCACTGTGGTTTATTCTTTATATGTACATGAATGTAAATTCATTCCACTGTCTTTCCTATTCCTGTTCCCCTCCCTTCCCTTCATTCCCCTTTGTCTAGTCTACTGAAATTCTATTCTTCCCCTCGTCACCTTGTTGTTTGTTAGCATCCACATATCAGAGAGAGCATTTTGATCTTGGGTTTGGGGGAATTGGCCTATTTCACATAGCAATGAGAGTCTCCAGATCCATCCATTTCAGTAAACGTCATAAAGTCATTTTTTATGGTTGAATAATATTCCAGTGTTGGCATATGTGTGTGTGTGTGTGTGTGTGTGTGTGTCCCATTTTCTTTATCCATTTGTCTGTTGAATGGCACCTAGGTTGTTTCCATAATTTAGCTGTTGTGAACTGAGCTGCTATAAACATTAATGTGGCTGGGTCACTGTAGGATGCTGATTTGAACTCCCTATACCCTATACCTAGGAGTGGTATAACCTGGTCAAATGATGGTTCCATTTCTAGTGCTTTGAGAAATCTACATACTGTTTACCAGAGTGGTTGCCCCAATTTGCAGTCCCACCAGCAATGTATAAGTGGGTTTTTTCCTCCACATTCTAACATTTCTTGTTGCTTGTATTCATTTATTTTTTCTTTTCAAAATTACTGTAACAAGAATATAAAACAGTTTCTTGATAATTGCCATTCTGTATAGAGTGAGATGCAATCTCAGGGTAGTTTTAATTTGCATTTCTCTACTTGCTAGAGATGTTGAACAGTTTTTTGTTGTATTTGTTGATCATTTGTATTTCCTCTTCTGTGAAGCATCTGTTCAGTTCCTTTGCCCATTTATTGATTGGGTTACTAAATTTTTGGAGGAGTGTTAAGGTTTTTGAGTTTTGTATATATATCCTGGAGACTAATGCTCTGTCTGAGGTGCAAGAGGCAAAGATTTTCTCCCTTTGCCTACAAAAGCACATTAAAAATACAGTGCACCACAATCAAGTGGGGTTCATTGCTGAGATGTAAGGTTGGTTCCACAAAAGAAATCCATCAATATTTCCCCCATATCAATAGAGTTAAAGAGAATCATCACAAGATTACCTCAATAGATACAGAAAAAGCACTTGACCACATAGAGCATCCATCTATGTTCAAAACAACAAAAATTAGGGATAATAGAAACATACCACAATATTGTAAAAGCTATACATACTAATCCCAAGATCAACATCATTCTAAATGGAGAAAAACTGAAAGTATTCCCTCCAAAACCTGGAACAACACAGGGATGCCTTGTTTCAACACTTTTATTCAACATAATCCTTGAAAGTCAAGCCAGAGCAATTAGGCAAAAGACAGAAATTAAGGGGATTCAAATAGGAAAAGAAGAGCTTGAACTATGTCTATTTGCCAATGACAGGATCCTATATTTAGAAGCCACAGAAAAAGGCACCAGAAGACTTCCAGAACTCATAAACAACTTCAGCATAGTAGCAGGATATAAAATTTACCTCCATAAATCAATTGCCTTCCTACATACCAATAATGAATCAGCTGAAACACCAATTAGGAGGACTACCCACTCCCTATTAATAGCCTCAAAAAATAAAACACTTGGGAATCAATTCAACAACAGAGGTGAAAGCCCCCTCCAATGGAAAGTACAGAAAACTAAAGAAAGAAATTGAAGAAGACCTTAGAAGATGAAAAGATCACCCATGTCCTTGGATAGGCAGAATTAATACTGTCCAAATGGCCCTAGTAACAAAACTTTTATACAGATTGAATGCAGTTCCTGTTAAAATTCCAATGAGTTTTGCATAGAAATAGAAAAGGCAAATTCTTTTGGAAGAATAAGAGGCCAAGAATAGCCAAAGCAATCATTAGTGAGAAAAGTGAAGCAGTTGGCATAACAACATCAGAGGTAAATTATATTACTGAGTGATATTAACAGAAATAGCATGATATTGGCACCAAAGTAGACATGTAGAACATTGATACATAATAGAAGACTCGGAGACAAACCCACATACGTACAGTTACCTCATACTAGAGAAACATGACATAAACATACACTGGAAAAAAAGATAGCCTCTTCAACAAATGGTGCTGGGAAAACTGGAAATATATATGTAGCAAAATGAAATTAAACCCCTCTTTCCCCACACAAGGCTCAACACAAAGTGGGTTAAGGACCTAGGCATTACACCAGAGAACCTACCTACACCTCTTAGAAGAAAATGTAGGCCCAACTCTCCATCATGTCAGCTTAGGAACGGACGTCCTCAACAAGACTCCTGAGATGCAAGAAGTAAAATCAAGAATCGATAAACGGGATGGTATGAAGCTAAAAAGATTCTTCACAGCAAAGGAAACAATCAAGAATGTGAAGAGAGTACTTTTGATTCTGACCCATCATATCAGTCTTCTTTCCTCCAAGGGAGGAGTGAGGAAAGAGCTTTGAAAGGGAGCCCTCCCTGGAGTCCACAGCCTGTGGAAGCACAAACTTCTTCCACTCCCAGTGGCCTAGAGTACTAATGCTTGCATACCGACTGATCTGACTGTAGACCAATTAGGCCAAGAATAAAAATAGATTTTGCTTTTTCCTAGTGTTATGTTTGTGTTGGTATTATTGATACATTATATATAATATATACATATGTAAACATAAATAGAAACAGAGACAGAAAGTACATGTTCTGACATACGGATGTATTGCTTGCCACAATCAAGTTAATTAGAATATCTATCACATCACATAGTTGCCTTTTCTGTGCTGACAACACTTGAGTTCTACTCTCTTTGCACATTTCAATTCTTCCAACATTTTTGACTAGCGTTTTTACTAACCATGCTGTACATTAGGTCTCTAGTATTTTCTCATTTAATAATGAACTTTGGTACCCTTTGGTCAACTCCCTTTTATCTGACTCCACAGCCCCTGTTAACCACTCTTATACTCTGTTACTAGGTGATGAACTTTTTAAAAACTTCCACATGTAAATGAGATCATGCAAATTTTTCTTTCTGTGTTTGACTCATTTCATTGGCATAATATCCTCCTCGTTTGTCTGTGTTGTTGCAACTGGCAGGTTGCCTATCTTTTTAAAAATATTTTTATTAGTTTTAGTTGGACACAATACGTTTATTTTATTTATTTATTTCTATGTGGTGCTGAAGATGGAACTCAGTGCCTCGCACATGCAAGGCAAGCACTCTATCCCTGAGCCACAACCCCAGTCCCAGATTGCCTACTTTTTAAAGGCTGAATAATACTCCATTTTATAACACTTACCACATTTTCTTTATTCATTCATCTGTTGATAAACAGGTTTTTTTTTTTTTTCCATGTCTTGACTATTGTGAATTATGCTGCAGTGAACATGGAGGTGCTGGTCTCTTTGAGATACTAATTTAAATTCCTTTTGATATATACACAGGAGTTGGAAAGCTGCATATAACTTTTTTTCATTTAGAACTTTTTGAGGAATCTTCATGGTCTTTCCCATAAGGACTTACTCTCGTGAGTGGCAAAGGCACTTCCCCTGTTAATTTCTCGGTGCAAAGGTGCCAAGAAGTCTGCCCTGTTCAAGGGGAAATTCCGTGGATGCCCCTGGAGTTCATCAGTTCATGACCCAGGGTTCAGGGGCCAGCCACCCCAGGGGTGGAGAATTGAGTTCTCCAGCTGATGACTCTAATTGGGCCATTCAAACTTTTGACCTCGGTTCTGTGTTCAGGTAACTTTCTCACATCGAATCCCTTTTATGTGAAAAGCCTGTCTAATAACCTTCCCACGCCTGCTCATGGTCAATCTTCTCCCCTCTGGAGTTGGCCTGAACCCTGTGGTCCGCTGTTTCTAGTTTTGTGTTTTCTTTCCAATCTCCTCATCATCTGGTTCAGGAAAACTGAGTCACGCGGATAGTGACAACTTACCAATTCTCATCAATACTGAACTGGTAATCGATGCATTCTCATCAATATTGCACAAAGGGGGGCCCACCTTAATACCATTGCCATGGCGTTTAATCTTTCAACGTGAATTGGATGAGATATAAATATTCAAATCATAGCATGAGGCATCATTTGT
>NW_026694596.1:0-57906 GCF_021218885.2 Marmota monax | reverse complement strand
TTTTCTCTTCTAAATTGTTCTTGGTAAGTATTTAGGTCACAATAGCAAAAAGCTAACACATGTTGATCACCTCATTTTATACTGTACGAGAGCCTATAAATCATTTAGAGATATGAAAATATAATAAATTATAGTTAATAAATACCTAAAGATTAACTTATAGGACTATGCATAGTAAAATATTATTCTAGTAATTTCACTATGCTACAAATCATAAATATTTTCAAGTTGATAATTTGAAATATTTTCAGAAACAAAATTAAGTATTTTGGAAAGACAGTTCAACATTAAAACTTTCAAAATGAAAATAAAGCATAGTCTTGTAAAATTTCATATGTTTGTTGGATTATATTGGTATTTTAAATCAACTTCTACAGCAAAACATGTTTAACATACTATTTTCAGATAACCTGTATTAATCTTAGTACTAGCAGAAAAAAATGTACTTATGTCATCAAAATAGAACAATGCTTAAGAATTTTAAATTTCTTTTTTGTGCTGAACTGATATAATTTTTTTCTTATGTACATAGTATTGTCATGTTACTGCATAAGCAGCAGTAGATCTCTACTCTTCAGTGGATTTTTAATGTTAAAATCACATTGTAATGTGTTCATGAGGGACAGTGATTATTTCCTTTATAAATGCCCTACAATTGAAAGAAAAATTCTGACCTGTTACGTTCGACTTTTTTCAAAATTTGCTAAGATCACTTTAAAGAAGGGCCTCTATATCAGTCAACAGCAGTGTTGCAGCTTACATGCAGTGCTTATTTTTCCCTCTCTTCAGCATTTGCCTAAGATGGTGAGAAGAAGATAACTAAAGCAATAAGTCAACCCTCATTTTCCTGAAACTATGCTTTCACATTTGATGGCTGCTCCATAGGAGTGTGAATGTAGAGTGTGTGTGTGTGTGTGTGTGTGTGCGTGCGCGCATGTGTGTGTGTATGTCTGTAGAGAGTTCTGTGTGTCAAAGCCAGCACAAAACGTTCTGATTTCAGTTGCTATGGTGACTCTCTTTTTAAGTGAATTTCAGATTAAATAGCTTCATAAAACATACATACATGATGAGCACATAGACTACAGGTAACCTGTAGCTATAGTAATTTAAACACCACTTTTTGAAACTTCTAAAAACTACTTCAAATGACATGTCTAACAATAAATCCATGGTTGGTGCCCCCTTGTCTGTTGAGGGCAACACATTTCCCTGAGGGGAAATTCATTCTTGCCAGGTTCCAAGAAAATTAGAGTCAGAAAGCAAGAAAAGCTGCACAAAGGAATTGCTATGCTCTTCCCAAACTCTGAGTGCTCACAGCCTTCCATTTGCCTCCCTGGGGCAACACACGAACATTTTCCCTCTGCATTTCCATATGTCACTTAGAAATATAGAAACCATATTCTATTTCCCAGAACTGAATACATGGAGAGATGATTTGTAAAACTTGTGTTATTTGGGGGAGTGTTTATGTATTACATTATTACTTGAATTTTCATAAACATTTTTAACTGTCAATTGATGTCAAACATCCCAACACTAAGGATGACAAACTTATTAGGCAATAATTTGTTATACCCAGTTAACCCAAACTTTCAGGAACATCAATCTTTTGCAATACAGGTACTAACATTTGTGACCACTTTCATTGTGTCAACCTGTTTCCAAGAGAGGAGAGAGTGTGTGAGATTGTGTGTGTGTGTATACATATAACACATTCTGATTTATATATATATAAATCAGAATGTGTTTCTTAACCTCCTTAGGTAGATACATATATATGCATATATATACATATATATTTCCATTTCTCTCTCTCTATATATATATACACATATATGTACACATATATGTCTATGAGTATATATGCATAATTGTGCATATGTAAACTTATGTATACACACACACATACATATTTCTTTCTGTCTGTACAGATACAGGAACTCTCATACAGAATAGACCTTTTATTCATTCTTTTATTCTAACTGAGCACAATGTTACATTGCTTATAAACTGAACTTTGCTGCATTTTTCATGTTTATTTTATTCTATGAGAAAATTACTTAGCTGCTTCATCTAGTGTGTTGTCCAATCTGCAAAGTTCACTGGGTTCACATCTTTCAAGGTAAAAATGACTCATGTGAAAGTCCCTCCTCTATAGGCTTCTGAGTGTTGGTCAGCAGTTTCCTTTACAAGATTGTTGTCCCTAAATGCTGCATCTAAAATTCTATCATTTCAATTGAACAAAAATAATTAAACTAAATATACCTACTTGTCACCTCACTTTAAAAATTTTTGGTCAATAACAGCCTTACATTCACTAATGACAGCATCTGTTATCTCTCTTTTGTACCTCTCTGTGACTTCAACACTATGCATTATGAGATTCTTGTTAAGAGTAAAAGTGACTATACATGAGGAATATTCTTCCACATATAAATGATTTAAAGTTGCTAGTCACATGACATTAAGTGGTGAAGATGAAATGCAGAGAGATGTGGTAGACATGGAGGCCCTATGCCCAGATCATCCTTTATAGAACTTGTAGTTGTTAGTTTTCAATTCCTTGAGGATTTGCCTTGGCCCAAAAGAGGACCCTTGTCCAAGGCCATGTCTTTAGGAGAAGCTCTCTCTGGTGAAGGAGAAATAGAGTATATCTATCAATTTTAGATCAATGCAGGGTGAATAGATGGGCAATATGTATGCTAGAGCTACCACCAGGTTGGCTAAGGACTTGTCAGTTCTGCCTGATTCTCTTCCTTCTTGTCCTAGATAGGTACTAGATTTTTAATAACCTTGTACCCATCTCACATATACCCAGACTATAACAACAGAGTTGTTCAAGTCCCTACCAATAATTAATCCAAATAAAATGAGGAAATGTGTATTTAGTCAACTACTATCACCACACCACCAGTACAACCAGTTTTAGTTGAATCCTTAGAAGTTAATAAAATTTCAACAGGTAGATCGTGAAATTTAAAACATTGAAAATGAAATGAATAAAGAAATAAACCAATTATACATATGACTTTGCTTTTAAATTGCTTGAAGTTGTTTCTTTTACATTGTTTACATTTTCTTATAAAATTAGAATCAATTTGTGAATTACTATTTTTAAAAGCCTGCTGGGATTTTTATTTGGCATCATATTGACTTTATAAATTAATTTGGGAGAAGGAGCAAACTGATAATATTGATTCTTTGCATCCAAGAACCTGTTATATCTTCATATTTATTTATGGCTTCTTATTGAAATGGGACAAAGTTTCCTCTAACATCTTAGAATCAGTAGCCGGATTTGTAAATAACTGCCAAAAAGAAGATTATCAGGAGAAAAGCATCCAAATTTTACTCAAGGTTAAAAGGTTTTCATGGCATAAGTTGGGGAAGCTTAATAAAGGAGAGAAAACCCTCAGGGATGCAGCTGGGATTGAAGCCTGTTACAGCATCCGGAGAGAGAAGAGCAATTCATGGAGAAGCAATGAGAAAAAGAAAAGCCATTTCAGGACTTTTGAAGAGCAGTAAACTCTTGGAAAGTAAATATATGGTTGACACTAATGGGAGGCAGAGTGACTTACTAAGGTTGTTTTTTGTAGATGGCTCTAGTTGGCTTTCCTTCTTCTGCATTAAGCTTGTTCTCCCCTTTCCTAGTAGAGGGCAAAGGGAAAGGGGACCATCCCAAGGGGAATATGTACCTGCTTTTTTGGCAGATAGGGTAGAGTATATACCTGAACCTTGGTCTGTTTTCTTCATTTGCCTTCAGCTTAAAAGTAGCGTTATGCCAGAGTGGCGCATTTCAGGATGTCAGATTCTGAGGTCCCCCAAGTTATCCCTTTCTCAGCAATATTTGAGCAGCGAGCAGGTTATTTTAAGATTTATCCCTAAATATTTCATATTTCAGGGTATTGACATTAATAGAATTCATATTTTTCATTTAATTTTTAATTGTTCCTAGCTAATTTTACAGGTAGAACTGTTATTGACCTGCATTATATCTTACTAATGTAAGATTTTTTAGTTTTTTGTAGCTTTTCCTCACTTTTTAAAAATAGTCCTTGTATTTTTATACAGATGATAATATCTCTAGAAAAAAAATAGTTTTACTCATTTTTTGTTTCTAATCTAAATATATTTTATTTCCTTTTCTTCTTTATTGACCTGGCTACAATCTCCATGGTGTTGAATAAAATCATGTAGGGAACATCTCTGAACTTGTTCTGATAGTAAGGAAAGATAATTCAGATTTTCATAATAAGAAATTATAGGATCTTTGTGTTTTTATAAATAATCCTCATAAATATGAATTTATACTAATAGATTTCTTATGAATTTCTATAACTCAGCATTGATTTTTGTCAGATCTATCCTTGCCATCTGTTGATGTTATAATTTTCTTATTTTTTTGTTGATATTCATCCTTTATTTTCAATTAACTTGGCATTTGCTTAAGTACTTCTTTACTAGTCTATGGGACTATGGTTATACTTTTGGTTATAATATCTTCATCCTATTCTGAAAGGTACTCTGCAGACAATTTCTGAAAATGATGAGTAATAGTTCAACCATCTAAGCTTGAAGATTTCGTTGTAAAAAGTTATTAAATTTATAGAGTCAATTTTTATAGTAGGGGATTGGTGATATTTTCTAGGCTTTATGTCAGTTTTCTTAATTTGAGATATTTAAGAAATTATTCCACTTTATACAAGATGTCAGTTTTAAGGGGGCAAAATATTATTTGTTCTTGGTGCTCTCAGTAGGATCTTGATCTTGAGGGATATGTCCTGTTTCATTATTCGTGTTGATAATTTTTATATTTTTTATATATATGTATATATATATATTTATATATATACATATATATATATATTCTCATTACTTTGATTTCTTGATCACATTTGGCAATTTTTTTTATGAAACATCTATATATTTATCTATTTTAGTCTGAGTCTTTTCCTTTTTTAATAATTCTTACAAGTTTTTGGACCATGGTCTTTGTATATGGATTGTAAATAAGTGTAAAACTTGCCTCTAATTTATGACAATATCCTGTGGCAAGGAACCATTATTTGTAATGTAGTCTAACTTATTTAACTTTTAATTTAAACTAGTGACTTTCATGACATTCACAATTTGAAAATAATCTCCAGATGATTTTGAAATGGACACTCTAAAAGAGTCAGTATATTTTCTTTTATTTATTAAAAAAATATTTTGAAGATTTTTCAAGCACACAAAATCAAAGAATTTCAACTACATTTCAAATAAAGAGAATTTCTAATTTATTTCAAATAAATTCTCCTATGCTCATCACTCAGCTTCAGTACTTATTAACATTTTGCCAATCTGTTTTTTTAATTTGTTTTATTTGTTCTTCTTAGATATACATGACAAATAGAGTCTATTTTGACATATTTTCTATAAAGGATGCATTTTTCACTGCATCCTCCAATGAGTTACATACTCTTTCATTTTGGGGAAATATTTCATTGCTTAATTGACACTAAATCTATAAATGAATAATAGCATACTAAAGAACAATATATTTGATATTATAAAATTGCAGGGAAATTATTTTTATGTATACATGAACTGCATATTTTGATAATATTTATATTATATTTTAAAATGTTTCTCTGTAACCATTGTTCACTCCTTTATGAGGTGAAAATTTTACAAAATATTTATCTGTCTATATTTTGTATTACCTCGATTAGTTATATCAATGGCCTCATTATATACAATAACACTGAATGAATCTTGAGACTAGCTATGAATCTAAGGAAAAATGTGCTCTGCTCTTCTTTTTTCTCTTCAATATATTTGATAGTTATCAATGGCAGTCTTCTCTTAAATGTACTGAAAATTCAAATAGTCCAGCTATTTGCACTCTACTAAATTGGTACTTCCCAAATCATGGTCTTTAGTTATATCCAGAAAATTCTAAAATACAATGTTATATTTTGTAAATTATTTATGAGGTTTTATGCGTTATTCTCCAGTGAGAAATTCTAGGTAATTTCATTGCTCCATACTAATAATAATTTCCATTATTTCCATTTTATCACCTTACATATACTGCTATTTTAGCACACTTACAAAAAAGTGGTTTTTTTTCCTACATTACTGGAGATCTAACCCAGAGCCTCACATTTGTTAGGTAGCACTCTACCACTGAACTTATCCTCAGCTCTTCATAAAGGATTTTTAATGAAAAACAATTTTTACATATGTAGTTTTCCTTGTAGAACTGGATATTTCTGTGTGTTTGTTACTCTGGAAGGACATAATCCTCCAAGCAGAAGGAAATGCCATTTATTGGATCTATGATAGCTTCCAAACTTCTTCTGTGGCATTCTGTGGTTTTGGTGAAACTGGGAAGCAGCAATAAAAGGAATGGATACTACAAAAGTTATCGGATTTTCAAGGAGAAAAAGGAGAAGGAAAAAAAAAGAAAATGCTGGAAACATTTAATTAAAAACAAAATATTACATTTTTGCACACATTTTACTGCTGAAATAATATTCTGGATTAAGGTCAATACCCATTATAGAAAATGGGCAATATATCAATTTTTTCATATACCGAACTTGCTCATAAATTCTCAAGGTTTCATAATGTAGAATTCCCCCAGGCCACAATTGCTGATTTTTCAGAACTTACTAATATTAAGGTCATTTAAGTAACTAATTACTAGAATACTAGTACACTTTATACTATATACTTTAAAAAGAGAAGTTACTATTTGTATTGTAATATACAATTACCTTTCATGCAATTACTTTTGGATTAAAGTTAAGAACACCCATGTCATATGAAAGGAATGCTCAAGTGAAATGTAAGTTATAAAATATGTATTCCTTTTTATCACCTTGCATATACTACTATAATTAGCACACTGATGAATGTGTCTAATTTTTGTAATGTATAGAAGTAACCATTCTATAAAAGTTCTGACATGATGTAAGAGTGTTGAAATTTCCAGGTGAAAGCAAGAAATCATACATCTAGGCTCAAATTCATGTAATTATAAAAAAGAAAAAGAAAAAAGAAAAACAGCTTTATAGAACCTAAGAATAATTTTCTTAATGGTCAGTGTTAGCACAGATTTGATATATAACAATATTTCTGATGTTAAATATGCTGTGAAAATTAATTACTGGCCCTACGGTTTCTCAAATAGAATTTTTTGACAGGGATATCCTTTTCACTTGTGAGATATTTGTGTAGTTCATGTAACTTTTAAAAAGAGGCATATTTACAGTTCCCTGTTTTTAAATTCATTCCTTGTCCTAGGATGAGCCATCAAAGCAAAAACTTGGCAGTTCAATGTTATTTTGTCTTCTATTTTTGTATGTCCTGTTTAAAACAAATGTCCTTAATTGACTTGTGATAGCAGCAAATCGATTCTCAAATGTCAGGAATGTCTGGGAACAGATGGCTGTGTGGACTCCATTCCTCCTAGGACTCACTCAGAGTCACAGCTGTCCAGGGCTACATGGCATGTTCACAGCACTATTTTCTGGTTGCTGGCTATTTCATTGATGAATATGCTTATAGATAACCCTTTTCCTTTGAGAATTCTGTCCCCTTTCATGTCTTCTCTTTTGAATGCACAGCACTGCATATATTCATGGAATATCAATAGGTTTTATTTAAAAGGTGACCGCATTAAAAAATTTCAAAATGTCTCAATTGATGATTGTTCTTTTTGTCTATCAGGCTGCATCTGATAGGCAGAGATGGAGGAAATAAAATAGGATGTAGTGAATAAAAATATATTTACATACTCTAAGCTAATTTTTCTCTGCTTTTCAGTATAATGTATAAAATTTCTGATAGACCTTGTTTAAAGAATAAGAAAATGATTTTACACAAACATAAGGTACAATGAATAAGATTGTAATAAATAGATGTTTTGGTAATAATTCTTTTGAGAAGCTGTTTGTTTTGTTAGTACTGCAATTTTTCATACAAACATTGATATTTCCTCCCTTTATAACCATAGGCTTTGAAGAAAAAAAAATTGGTAAAATTTAAACAGGTTATTAACTAACACAAAATAATGATGAAAAAATAACTTGGAATTAAATAATCTACATATAAAATTTAAAATTATGTAGTCTTTCTGTATAAAGTATTTTTGAATAGTTCCATTGTATTATAACAACAGTTTGTATATAAAATTAATATTTTAAATAATCATTAAGAATTTATATAAAGTAATAATGGGTGGAGAAAAGGCCCTAAGGTCTTTTTGTCCAAGTTTTTAATTCTCTTTGCGATGACTTCACCCATAGGTTCTCTCATTATTGTTTTCTCTCTATTTTTTTTACAATTTCTAATTTGAATATTTGACCTGTACTGAATGTTTACTCAATTGCATAATCAATATTTTTATCCTACCAAAATTTCATAAAGTCAGACTCATTTGATTGTCCTAGCTTTTTTAATCTCCTAGGACTCTAAGAAAGGCATCAGTGACAGGAAATGCATCTCTTTATTTTTATAAAGAAGTGTTCTGTCATTTTGGCTAGGCAAATTCTTCCTTACAAAAATATATGCTTTTTATTATTTTTCTTTTCAAGTACAATTTTTGAAGTGAACATTAACATAATTATCTTAGCATGCACAAAGATTTCAGACTTTCCATTCTACAGAGTAGGAATTTTTTTCATTCTTAATTGTTAGTTTTGAAACTTAAGAGATAAAAGAAGTTTAAATCATGATTTTCAAGGACATAAAACTATGAATTTGGTTGGAAGGTAAATTGCCTATATCTAATAATGAACATGAAGTTACTGCCATAACAGACACAATTGACAACTTTTATTCTGTTGTATTGCAAGGTTTTCTTAAAAATATGAGTATTTTTACAAATATTTGAATATGGTTACTTGTAAAAGAATTGTGGAAGTAACCTATGAACTAAAGTCACCTTGGGAAAATCTTTGATTAGTACGTATCTATAGGTAAACAGAATATTCAATATTTAATGTGTCCACCTAAAAAAGCATACATGGTTTTAAGAGAAATGTGAACTAGATCAAATACATGAACAGAAAATGCGCATGCCCACACTACTCAATGTGGAAGTGGAAACTGTAGGAGTACTGTAGATTAGGGATACAAATCTTTGGCTGTCTCGGGCCAGCCATGGGCTTTGTGCGTGAGCTGTGAGCATTTTGAGTGCACGAGCGGACTAGACTGACATTGCTGCTCTGTCTGGTCTGTACACATATATGTCCTTTTCGCTTGCTCTGCCTTTTAATCCCACACAGCACCTGAGATGGGTGTAGCCTTCCAAGATGTCAGTAAATCTGCTGACCATAAGACATCAAGACGCTAGACTTAACCTCCTGAAACCTGACCCCCTTGCCTCATTGGGATGGCACTTTCTCAAGTGCCTTTTCCTCATTAAATATAGTGGTTTCAGGCATGCACCTCCTCTTTAGTCTGCCTCTCTTGCCTCCCCTGTGGGAACTGGAGCAGAGGAGCCAGAGACGTGGCTGAAGAACACCAAGAAAAAGGTATTTTTCTCTGTGTAAATATTTCATGCCAACCCAAATTCACCTGGAGTGACCGTGAATGACTTAGTTATGTGTCATGGCATTTGAGGATTTAAATATTGAAATCAAATTGTGCTTGCTGGTCGAGTGTAACCAGCACTGAGTGATGCCTTCAGGTAAGGGCTGGTTCCTTAAGGAAACAGATGGACATCAGAGTCCAGATAGCTAGTGCACTACCCATGACCATTGTATAAATTTATCATCATGTCACACACACACACAAAGACAGTATCTCTATGTGGAGGCTACAATTTCATGCCACCTTTTGATTTGCACCAAAAGCTGCAGGATGGTATGAAGGGTAATGTCCCATGAAGCATTGCTTTCTGGCTACTCCTTGTACATCGATTATATCTGACTATTGACAAGCTTTGGTGCTATTGTTGATTTTTTTCCCTGTTACTAATCAGTTAATTATCATCATGCTGATAGAGTCATTGAAATTTATGCAGCTTGTTTTCATATTTCCAGGCTAATTGCAGTCTGTCTATCTGTGACTTTTATGGCAAAAGCTGGTTGGTAAACTGATAATCTAACTCTTCTTCCTTCTTCTTCTTCTGGTCTCCACACCCTGGCAAGAAAGATAGATGTACTTTTAAATATAACTATTCCCAGATAGATAGACTATCTCCTCTTGACTAATAATATGTACAAAAGGAGAGGGATGCTATATAAACTTTATTTAAATATTCAAGTTTCTACCCAAGTCATTAAGATTTCTGGCTTCTTTCTTTTCTCGGATAGCAATATCAAGCAGGCAGGGCTGGTACACTGTCTTGGTGACAGCCAGTTTGAAAAGGGCTTAGGAAATCAAATTTTACTCTGGTTCAAGGTCTGGATTCTCAGTGGATTGGTATAAATTTAGGTGATAAGGATTAGGATTACTGAGTTGAGCACATTACCCCCTGAGTGGCTTATTCAGACATCAGTCACAATAGCAACAAGTAGATTAGGTAATTGGGATGCCTTCAAGCTTGCTGAGACCAGAGCATTCCCAGGATGATTTGAAATACAATACTTTTTTTTTTCTTCATTTAAGGCAGTTTGAGCAGTTTGAGGGTCTCAAATGATATCAATAATTTATAAAAATAAGAGATCCTTCAACTGTAATTTATGAAATTAGTCATAAATTCTGTAATTCTTCTTGAGAATTTGGAAAGTCCTCACCTGAATTTTGTAAATTCGATCTTTACCAAGTTTCCAAACTACAGGACTAATGAATCTGGTCATAATTCTCTACCCAAATTACACATTAGAAGAGACTAATTCTCAGTGATAGAGGAGTGTTTAAAAAGTGGTATTGAGAAAAGAGAAAAGGAGTTTGGAAAAAGTACAAGGAAGATTAGTAGAGTAAGAAATAAGAGGAGGCAAAGTATAAAGTTCAGAAGGGAGGCCAATTTTCAGTTGTATGTGGAGAGAAGAAGGAAATAAATTCCATGTTTTTGTATATTTCTATGGAATTATTAGTAGAAATAATTGTAGAGTTGGCAAGTACTGTTAAAACCTCATCATGTCAATCAAACAATGATGACCATTGAAAATTTATAATCTCTGGATCCATTTATCCAGGCAAAATGACTTATTTTGCTTAATACCAAGTTTTTCAGAGTGAATATTGAAGTTATCAATTGTCCTTGGTAAAACTCTATAAAGCTTCAAATATTTAATGCTAAATATTTGGTGCTATTGGACCATAATGTTTATGCATGTAAAAAGATGGGCAGCATAATTGGAGACACATTAAATGACACATTATATTCATATTCAAGTGACAACAGAGAATAATAGACAAATAATCACAAAGTCTTGTCACTGTGCTTCTACTCATTCATGAGACCCCTGAGTAATGAATCAAATCTCATCAGATTATACCAGGGACACTTAAGACATAAGCCTAATGATTTATGGTATGATTCAGAGCACTAGTTTGTCTGGAATGGAACTTATTCAGGGTCCAGTACCTGGACATTTAAGAAGGGAAGCTGATAACAAGGACTCTTCAATATATTGCAGTGGCCTGGGCTAAGTAGCAGAGATCTGGTCCTGATTCAGCCAAAAGAGCAAATAAAGTGGAAGAAAACCAATGAGATCTTTGCTAAAAATCTTGGCCATGAAAAGACTGAAAAAATGTTTTGTCTGGAGAATAAAATAACTTTATCCAGAAAGGTGATTTGAATATTTAGTTTGTTTCAGGAATACACTTGAAAAATGGTGCTCTGAAAGCAAAAAACTGTCAGGTTTTGTAGTCATTAGTTGGATGACTGGTTTATCAAGATAGGTGGGAAGGAAAATCTGAGGGACTGAGTCATTCCTGGTCTGTTCTATAATTTATATATATATTTTAAAGACATAAGGTTAGGTTAGTACCAGATTTGAGGAACTGGATTTAGTTCAAATGAAATTACTTCTGATGCTCAAGGATGATTAACAACAAATCATAGTCTTTAAGCTTTAATTTATTCTAACAACTAGATATATTAAACTATTTATTTTATATTTTCTCTCTCTGACATTTACTTACATCTTTTATTTATAAAAAATTCATCCTTTAATAGAAATGCTCTAGGTCCCAAAGTATTTATTTTAATTTTTTCTTCTTCCTGAGTGATCTCAGTTGCTCTCAACACTTCAACTATTAGAATTTTAAAAATTTAATCTAAAGCATTCTGAATTCTTCATACCGAGAATATATTTTCTTATGTTTTTCACCAGAAAAATCAGACAAATGTCTCACAATTTTTACCATAATTTTTCAAAGTGTCAGGGAGCTTTCTAAACTGTTTAATCTATTTGTTAATTTCCACTTTAGTTGAACTCCTTGAGAACACTGCACACACTTTATCAATTTTAGGTATCCCAATACATAGCATAAATCTGAAACTATGACATATTTAACAAATATCAGTCTGATTATCCTTTAAAAATTCTATGCAACCCACTTGTGTATAAGAAATCTTCAAATCAGTTATTTTAAGCAAAAAAAATCTTTGGTTACAATAAAGATAACGACATAACTCAGTTTGAAAGGAAAGCAAACAAGATGAATATGAGCTTCAAGCAGGGTAGAATCAAGATTTTGTAAACTACTCATTTTATAAGTCTACTTTTCCCCATTTGCCTATATTTTACATGGCTTCTTTTACATAGCTTGATATAAAATCTCACAACTTCATAAAAATAAGGGATTAAATACACTCCCGTTAGTTTCAATTGAATAAAAAAGCAGTTTAGTCATCCTATCTTAATCAGCAATCTACTGTTGAATGACTGCTCTAATGGTTGGGCTCTGTATGGAAACTCCCATCAAACCACAAAGAAAAGGGGTGATTTTAGGGGAAAAAAAAGGGTAGTGCTGAAAAAAGAAGGTAAAAACTTTAAAAATACTCATGTATGTTAATCTTACCTCTCAAATATAATAGTTTCTTACTTTTTGAGTTTATGCAGCAATTTTATTCTCCTTTATTAAATCACTAATTATGTTCCTTTATCATTTTTCCTTTACATGAATATCTTGTCTATAATTTTGTATTCCTTAGGATCAAGTATATATAACACTTTATTTAATTTTCTTTCTTTAGCACATTATATTCCTGAGAGCTTCAAGTACACAAAATTGGATTCATTATTATACAATAAAGAATTAACTGAGCAGGCCTGAGTTGCTTAAGCCCAGTACATTCAAAAGCAGACCTATCTTTAGGACTGACAGGAACAGTTCCTGAGAACTAACCTCTGAGTCCCTAGGCTACCTTGTCTGGTAAGTGTTTCCTATGCCTCAGATGCTAGATGACATCACATTTACCTAAAGGAGGCTGGAGAATCTGTAATTAATGTTAGGGGAGCTGGGGCTGCATGCCAAGGCTCAGGTGAGTTACTCTACTTGGCAGGAGATCATATGTGTTATCACACACTATTGTCAGAAGTAGATGCATCTCTGTGCAGTTTTACTGAGAAGGGACACCTGACACTTTGGTTGGATTTTGCCAGCATGGAATGTACCCTTCCTAATTATTCTGTGTCCTTTTTTCTGTAATAAATCATAATAATGAGTATGACAGATGTTCTGAGCTCTGTCAGTCTTTCCAGCTAATCATGGAGCCTGAGAGTGGACTTGGAGACTCCAAACAAAATTATAATGCTTTTTCAAAATTGGCCCAGGGATGGCCTAATTTTCTTTGGTTTGATTTTCCATTGCTAATTTTTTTTCTTTTTTAAATAAAATTTTTATTTTATGACAATTTTTGGTTTGCAATAATGTAAAGATAGGGCATAGAATTCACATACCTCTTACCGACTTTTTCCTGTTGACACCCTACATTGTCATTGCTGCTTGTCACAATAAGAACCACCATCAGCACATTACTCTTAACTAAACTGTTGGGTTTTTTTTAAGGGTTAACATGGTTTTCTCTAATGTTCTTTTTTTTTCTGTTCCAGGATCTCACTCAACATACAACATTGCATCTAGTCATTACATCTCTCTAGCCTCCTCTGGTCTGTGATGGTTTCTCAGAATTTCCTTTTCCCAATCATCTTCATTATACTGAGGAATACCATTTAGAATTCAGACAATAGTCCTTAATGTATGAATTAAATTGTGTCACTCCTAAAACTATATGTTGAAGCTCTAAACTGCATGGTGACTGTACTTGTATTTGGAGATAACCTTTTAATCAGGTCATTAAGGTTAATTAAAGTCATAAGGATAAGGCTGTGAACCTGTAGGATAGGTATTGTTATAAGAAGAGACACTGGGGCCCTCATCAGATGTAAATATAACAGATTTTATACCTTCATTTATTTTTTGATGCTACACTTCAAACAATCATCTATTTGGTGAATCTGTATTGTTGTATTTTTCTGTTAGTTGAACTGAACAGTTTAAAATTCTCCTGTACACCAAGTTGTATTTTTAAATCTATATGCGTATTTATTTTTCAAATCAGAGCACAATGGCAGTCTGCAAAATGGTCACTAAGAATATCATGACTAAAGGACACTATTGATAGAAATGAAACTGTCTATTGTAAGATGTATTTTGCATAAGGACAGGAAGAAGAGACCCCATTACAGGTGTACATGTGATGTTCGATTTTTCCTGTGGCTTCCTAAGCAGCATGAATGCCCCTCAGTCTCTTATCAGCATGTTCTCTACAATGTACTTGTTTAGGCATGCTCATGTAGTGAGCCTGCCAAAACTGAGATCTTTTGTGTGATCCAGGGCTCTGTGCATAGACACCTTCTATACAGACAAGTATCCTCTTAATTGAGGTAGTATTATCTGAGCTTTGTTATCTGTTGCAGGACAAAGAGGCGTATATATTGTATAGTTAGTACTCTTCATATTATAATCCCATATGAATTAAAAGAGATATCACATGAGTATTGATTTCCAGAAGAACTGTGGGCAGTTCAAGATTAACTACATCGAAATGTTAAAAATGTATTTAGTATGATAAAGTAGAATTCAAATACCATAAGATATGGAAAGAGATATTGATCATTAACAATAAGCAAGTATAAAAGTTAAATTGAATGACAGATATTAGCACATGTCATTACATAATATACTTCCTTCTGTTTAATTGATAGGATAAGATGATTTTATAATATTATACATTAACATCTTTTTTCCAGAGTATTTAATTGGTGGAGTATAAATAACTTCAGAAAAATATAAGGTTTACTTTTAAAAATTCACATACGTCTTAGACCCTAATTAAATGCCTAGCTTGTGTACTATTAAATGAACTAATTTTAATATTAGAAGAAAATGAATAATAGACAATTCTGATGTGGGCAGTAAATAACTCATTATAAACATATGTATATGTAAATATACATATATAACACTTTATTTCTGTGTGTGTTTCAGGTGTGCATAGGATATTCAGGGAGGATACTGACATTTATTGATTTTATTAGAGCTTAAAAACATTTATTAGAGCTTAAAAACACACTAGGTTCTTTTTAATTTATTTATTTGTTCTTGTTAGTTACATATGAGGATAGAATGTGTTTTGACATATCATACATACATGGAGCATAACTTCCCATTTTTGTGATTGTATATGATGTGGAGTTACACTGGTCATGTATTCATGTTTGAACATAGGTTCTTTTAATATAATCTCTTTTGGGGGCTAATATTCCTATAAAATGGATATTTCTACCCATTTAAATATGGAGAAACTGATGTGTAGAGAAGTTGTAATCATTGTTTAATAGATAAGAGAAGAAAGATGTAATTCATTTTAATAATATTTCAAAGCCCATACCATTTTCAGCCTTCCCCCTTTAATTTTCAGTTTTCTTATATGTAAAAAACAAACAAACAAAAACAAACAAAATAATTTTTATGGATATAAACTATTATGATTCTATGAAGTGTTATGATCAGAATGAGTGGCTGATTCTGTTATCACAGGTCCTAATTAGGATGATCTCTTGAATTTTAAGTATGATTGTGTACATGATCTCATTTGTTACACTACTTTCTTGGAAGAAGCTAACATTTTTTTTTCAACAACAGATTTTTAAGCTGCCTGACAGTTGTATGGTTCACATAGCTTAAGCTTCCAGTACTTTTTATACCCATGTTCATTGAATAGTATTGATTTGATGAGAAGTACAAATGATGTCATTAAAATTTTTACTACTAATAAAAACTTCCAGTTACCAAGTTATTTTTCTATGCCAGATATTCTGTTACACACTTTACATGCATTATTTAAATGTTCAAAAAATATCAATGAGGCAGATAAGGACATTGAAACAGCATATACCTTATGAAGAAACACACAACATTTAAGTTTTAAGAAGCAAAATTTGAATTCAGACCTTCCTTATTGTTTTCTGAAAAGCCACATCACAAATGGAATAAAAGAGTGGTATTAGGAAGAGGAATGTAGAAACTTACAACAAAGGGAAAATATCCAGGAACTAAATAATAAAAATGTCTAGAGAGGTTGTATGTTGCTGCTACTCCCAGATTTCATTTGTTAGAAAGTCTTCCTGCCTATATCATTGACAATATTAGATGAAAGAAGGCTAATAAGTAGCCCAATTGATAGTATATGAGTGAGTAAAACAGTCTTATAAAGTGGCAATGCAGCTGGATAGAAAGAGCATTCTAAGGTATTGTTTCAATTTTACTCAACTGAAAATAAATATTACATTCAGGGAGTTGTTTCAGATGCTTAGGGAGGACATGGAGATGTATAAATATCAAACACTCTGTTTGCCTAGTGTTTAGATCCCAGAAAGTGACAGACACTGCGTGCAAAGTAGGATGTGAGATAAGATGTGGTAAGGTGCAAAAAGATTAATGAGGATAGCAGAGTACACAAGGCATCACTCTGATTTTTTCATCAAAGATGTCTTCTGGGATTTGGGACATTTAACTATGAGAGCAATTTTCACTAGTTGGTATATTGGATATTCCAAGAAGAAAGAACAGGGCAAATAGAGTTGAAATAAAATAAAATGTGTTTGGGGAAGAAAAATTGTTACTACATTGGTATTTTTTTTTTGTGTGTGTGTGTGTGTGTGTGAGAGAGAGAGAGAGAGAGAGAGAGAGAGAGAGAGCGAGAGAGAGAGAGAGAGAGAGAAAGAGAGATTGCAAATGCACAAATCTGGAATGGATAGCAGGGTAAGACTATAGTGGTATTAACATTTTATGATAAGAATTTTATATATATTCTGTATGTTCCAGAGAAGCAAATACCTGGCTCAATTTTTCTATTCTTTATTTTACATTGTATGATTTCTTTCAAAGATTATAGTACAGTACTAAGATTTTCTTCCTTCATTAAATAATGGCAGTTTGTTCACATTTTCTTCCTATGCCTTATTTTGAAATCCTTTCTTTGTATTTGTTACCTTTTCATAAGTCAGACATTCATATATTACTATGTTGCTGACACTAAAACTTGTTTTGGAATCCCAAACCTTTGTCCATTGCTGAAGAGAGATGATGATGGTATTTAAGATTACTGATTCTTACTTCTTCCAATAATATTTATCAATTTTTATGCCATGGTTCTATAAATAGTAAGCATTCCCACAACTTTGCTTTCCCTTTTTAAAAGTCAATCAGGGTTTTATTGAATTAGTTTCTTATTGCCAAGAATTGGGTCATTCTCACAAATTATAATGTCGTCAGAAAATAAAAATAGATGTAGTATAGAACCTGTCGTGCTTGCAGTTGCTGAAAGGTACAGGATTTCTGGCACAAGGTAGACCCATCTGTTATACCATGTAAACTGTTTTTACGAGACACATACTAAGACATTCAGGAAAAATAAAATTTGAATGTAAGTTTGTTAAGTAACCTGATAATTTAATCACTAAAAAAGGTTGTGTAAATAAGTCAAGTAAGTGAAATTTTGAAACAACTATTTTCTTATCTGGATAAGTACTTAATGCAGAAATTTCATAACCCTGCTGCTAAATGGGACTTCAGAAAACTGCACCTGATTCTATATCACCATTTAAATGACAATTGACTCCAGTTCAAGATGGAATTACACCCTAAACCATGAATAACATATTTCTTGTCCATTGTATTTACATCTCCATTAAGGTTATATTTCATTCAATTAAGGAAAGAGAAGCAATTGGGTCCAGCACTGAGAGAAGCAACATAGGTCATCTGTGCATTGTGGACAGGATTTTGGTGGCTGAACAGGACTGGGAAATGTGTTGGTTCATATATTCAGAAACAATTTTATTACTTCAAGCAGGTGATACAGAAATGGTAGAAAATGTAGATGGATTCTTTTGTCTGAAAATGGATCCAGAGGGCCTTGTAACATATTCATTGACTAAACAGAACCTTCTCAGCAGGCTATGATAAATTAAACTTTCCAAATAAAATGATCCATTTTTCTCACATTCTAATATCAACATAAAAATCCCAAGCTTCAAATAATATCTTTTAGTGTTCTAATTGGATGTACTTATTGAGCATTGCATATTATTTTCATTAGGATCATTTTCTTCCATTTAGCAGGATAGTATCTTTCCCCTTAATGAAAATTGCATATTTAAATTTTAAATATTCTAATGGTTTTCTAATGTATTCCTGACAAAATTTTTTTAAGGTAATCCAGTAAATTTTGGCTAAAAACAAATATATATTTGTAATAAACCTAGAAACTCAAATATCACCTTTTTTTTTTTTTGTCCTATCAAAGGAGACCAATTCCCTCATTGCTTTCATTCATCCCACTCCGGAATGAATTATAAACGGTGCTCTGGGACTTTACCCTTAGAAAAATCAAGGGCCCTAAGAAAAAAATTAAGATGTATTTCAGTAGTACTCATTTGAAGTATTTCCCTTAATGAAAGAGTCATCACCATTTTTCTTACAAATGTCTCACCAATGAGGCTTTACTATCTAGATTCCCATTTTATATAGGTCATGAATCCTCAAAGCTGTTTCTTCAATTCTTATTCAAACATTGGGTAGAGATCATGACTATTGATAATGGTGAAGCAGAGCTGGTTAAGTGGCCCAGTTAGTTCATCAGAAGATAAGGATGATGACTACTTGCAAACTTACCAACAGCACTATAAGCCAGATGTGATTGCCTTTCTTTCATGCTACACTTGTTTTGGCTTAGCATCTATTCATAAGTGCATCATTAGCATTCAGTATGATTTTTTTAAAAAAGATAATGACGGGAAAATAACCTTTTAAATGACTGTTGTTATATTTTTAAAGGATGATTCATTGGCAATAAAGCTTTAAAAGTGTTCTGCACCGTACATCATACTGAGCATGTGCTTCCATATTAGTTGGTTTCTAGAAAAATGCTCCCCAGGAAAGTGGACTTCACCTGACAAGGAACCCAAGCTCATTACCGCTAGAGGAATCAATAACCTCTGCTAATGTGTTCAGCTGGCGACACACACCAGATCAATAAAACTTGCCACATGCTTTTGTTTTAGGAAATGAAGCCTTTTAGTTCTTAATTAAGGGAGAGACCTCACATCCTAATGATGTTTGCAATGAATATTACCACAGAGGACATGGGAATGAATCTGAGTTTTTCATTAAAGAACTGCATAAGGAAGGAGGAAAAAGCAAGAGGCTAAAAATAAGGGGATTTTGTTTATTGCTTCTCCAGCCTTTTAAATGTAAACCCATAGAACATGGTGTATTCTACAAAGTGAAATGATGACAAGGATTCCGTTTTAGGAAATAAGGTGGCAAAAATGATTTTCTCAACAAATTTCCAAATAGTGACCAAAAATAGACCACCTTTCCAAAAAATATAAATGAATTTACTGATTTGAAAATTTGTAAATAGAAGACCAGAAAAGTAGAGTAAATTACAATTTAATGAAATGTGTGTTTTCAATTCAACAACATATATTATTTAGTTTTAAAGGATTAGATTTTTATAATATTATCATTTAAGGTATTAGCAATTATAGGGCCTTCTCATAGTGTTAGCAGTGAGGAAACAGTTTAGAAAATATTCAGTCTGTACCCGATAAACATAATGAAGTAATATTGGACCCAACACCTGATTCTGAAATACATTCAATATTTTAATTATAAGACAAATACTCCAATAGTAATGACCAAAATTCTCACTTATTGTCTTTTAAAATTCCTTCATTACTAATTTCTTTGACTTAAATATAAAAACCCAGTGATATTCGAATATACCTGTAAAGATAAGAGATACTCAATTGCTTGACAAAATAAAGTGTTAGAGGACTTGGTTTTTCTTGGAGTCAATATATGATAGTTATTCTTTGATATTTCCATATACTAATTTATTGATTTTGGCTGGTTCTAACAGTTTTTCTTAGATAAGGATAATCTCATCTATTCAATTATCATAAGATATAACATTCTAACTCATGTATTTATGAACAATTATTGTTAGCTTGGATGTGCTGAAAAATGTGGTTATCTGTAAATGGTTTCTCAATAATTTTGTACACATTTGCAATTAGAACATGTTTTCTGCTTCTTAGCTGAGCCCTCGAACAGATTGAAATAACCAATTATGTTTCCCAAGTGTTCTTTTTTTTCCCTTCTTTGTTGCAGATTACATCAAATTCTACCTTTGAAAATTTCACCTTTTTATCTATATAAAGAGGAGGGCAGATGTTTTAAGTAGTTTGTATGGCTTTAAAAATGCTTCAAAACCCTGATATTCTCTATCTGTCCATGAACTCCTCTGCTTACACTGTGGTCTTAAACTTATTGACCACATACCAGATTTACTACTGAACTAGCTATGTAATCACTAGGGGCTTGATAGGGAGGAAAGCTGGGACAAAAAACAGTAAAAACACAAACACTTATGAGAACTTCAAACCAGCGGTAGCATTTAGAGAGCTCTATATTTATATAGATACACCCATAGGAATTGCAGAATATTAACAATAAAAAATTCTCCTAGGATACATTGTGACTCCAGTACTTGTTCACCTTTAAATTAAAATGGAAAGTCTTGGTAGTATAGTTTCTATGTTCATGTATATGTACATATTATAGAAAAGAAAGAGGAGAAAGAGGAAAGAAAGTGAATTAGATTTGTGAATACTTTAGATAATATGTGACAATTTGGGTGGGTCTAGTCCTAGTATAGCAAAGTTGTTCTGTTTTGTTTTCCTAGATGATTCCAAATTGTTTAGTGGTTCATGTTACTGAACTTCCATTAAAGAATTTCTATGTGTAATTGTTCATTTTGAACCTAAAATTCTGTTTTTCTTCTTTACCTATAGCTCACTTAATCCTTAAACATATTTTTTCATTATTCAGTAAGAACAAAATAATCTACATTTCAACCATAACAGTGGATATCCTTTCTAAATTTCTGTCCATCATTTTAAAAAGTTTGTTTTAAGTATCATTATTTGATTTAATGTTATACTTCTAAATAGGATATACAACTTTGCCATGAGCTCACTTATACACACCAACTTGTTCAAATATGTACATTATTGAAAAAATAAAAATAATGGTAGTATTTTTAATGATTTGTCATAAAAAACATAGAATGAAAAATATTGATAAACTTATAGACAGTGAATACTTATTCACCTAAAAAAGGATTTTATAATAAATGAAAATTGTTGAGGGCAGTACATATTAGAATTTTAAAAATTCAATTAGAAAAATAACACCTACAGAGAATGAAAGTAGGCAGAAGTTAGTCTTACCTCATTCTCTAGTTGGCCTGTTAAACTTTGCTCCTTGAAAATCTGAGCATCATTTTCTTGATTCCCAGCAACTCTCAAGCAATAGTTCTGTGTGCCCAAATCTTTGAGCCAAGGGTCTAGTATGCTTTCAGAAAATGGAGGTTTATGAAGGTTTAGATTGTATTTTTTGCTGTCAGAATAGACAAATAAAATATGAGCTAAGCTATATATTTTTTATTTTCTTTTTTTTTCTTTAGATCAGGCTTGGGATCAAACATAAACTAACCTTTTCCTTAGTAGATTGTCAACCAGCAACCCTGCAATTGTAACCTTAGAATAAAGGATTGTTTTCTAACACTCGAAGGAATACAACAAATTCTGAGTATTTATTTAATGAAGAAACTTTGTAAGAAAATTATACTCCTTGTGATGTGCTTTTCATCCTGCCCCCCCTACATGAGCTTATTTTAGAACCCTCTATTACAGACATTTTTTAATGTGAACATTGTTTTTTAATTTGAAAAGTGTTTGTCTAGAATGTTGTATATAAGCAGATAGGAAATAATTATAACTATGCAAATAGTGTTGAAGTATATTATGGAAGTGATACCACAATTATTCAAAGTGATGTATATTTGCTCAAATCATAAGATGTATCATAGGATGAACTAGAAGAAATCTTAAAAAGAAAGAAGAATTATATAAGAAAAATATTATTCATTAAATGTCTAGAATGTAAAAGGCATTTTAATGCAGTAAACTGAGGGTTAAAAAATGTAATTTTTCCAAGGTTAAACAGAAAGCAATAAAAACTAGCAGGAAACAGAGCAGGAATCTGAACTAAATTTATTTATAAAGTCCAACAGGCATTTTCTTTGCACTTGTGAGAATAACATGTCACCATCCCAGACGAATCTAAAGGCACATCTTTCACTCCAAGATGAGAAAGTGCAGGTTTGAGAGATTAAGACTTGAATCAGGTTTAAGGTAAGACAGGGGCAGGCATAGGAGTGGGTCTAGGCTCTCTATGCTCAGTCCAAAATTCACATTTGCATTTCAGTACTTTAATGCTGTTGGTTTGCAGTGTCTGTTTTAATGGCAACATTTTTTATACTAAATTTATGAAGTAAAATGAAACTCATGAATATCCAAGGATAATGAGAAGTTTTCATTTTATAGTGTTTTTTTCCGCTTCTAAAATCTATAATTAGAGCAAAGAACAATATATCATTAGGAAATCAAGCAGTGATATTTAGAATTAATATTTTCTTTCTTTCTGGTTAAGTAGCAAAATTTTAGGTGGTTGGTACTTGAAACTTTTTGTTTCTCACAAATTGCAATCATGATTATGGGAAATATGTTTTAAAATTAAAAAACCAAGTAAGAAAAATCCCAGAAACAAAGCCCAGATGTACTGTAAATTACTGATGAAATATATTTGATTGTTGTAATTTTCAAATAGCCCACAGGAAACTGGTATGCTTTTAGGATCTCTTGATACTGGTATCATAGTAATAGACAGATGATTTTTTTATGGCCCCATTATTTGTTAGTATTTCAGTAATCAAAACCATTAGCCAATGTGCTGAGCTGGTGGTAAACTGGAGTCATGCCTCATGCTATTGTTCTAGGAAATGAACCCTTTTATCTCTTAATTAAAGGCCTCTCTTTCATTCTCATTCGAGTTCACTAGACATCTAGTACTATTCAAGAGGCTTATCTTAAGGTTGGTATACAAAATATATTTATATATTAGAGCATATTGACAACTACTATATTCTAATTCAATAAAAACTCTTGCAGAAAAAAAAGTTTATTCCCAAATTAGAAAATTCTTTTTTAATATACATTGTTTTGACTTTAGCTTTGGCTAATGCTAACTTTAATTCTCCCACTCTACGGCATTTGAAATCTAAGCAAAGTAATGAAAAATTCACTTTCCTCCAAAATTATAGGAGACCCAATTATATCCTAAGGATGTTTTTTCTCAAATTCTTTTCTTTTCCAACTTGTTCTTTTTAATTATACATGACAGTAGAATGTATTTTGACATATCATACATACATGGAATGTAACTTTGCATTCTTTTGGTTGTACATGATGTGGAGTTACAGTGGTTGTGTATTCTTACATGAACATAGGAAAGATATGTCCAATTCATTCTACTGTCTTTCGAATTCCCATCCCCTCTCCCTTCCATCAATTCCCCCCATTGTTTCAAATTCTGTGTTTTTTTTAAGTAAAAAAAGTGATTATTTTCAGATGCCCTTAGATGCAATATACTGAATTTTATTCTTTGTAAGCCAATGTAACATTTTAGGAATTGCAAATCATGCTGTGAGTATTTTGGGAGTCACTGTATGTTTAATCCTGGCATTTGTTTTTTAATTACACAAGTCTCTTGTTGCTGATGGAATCTATTATATTCCTCCCTGTGAGTTTTAAGAAACATAATTGAGGGAGCTGTGGCAAAGGCCAAGGTTGGTGCTAAGCCAGTTAGGGTGACTGTGAATAAGAGGGAGCAAATGAGTTATTCACAAGACAAACTTTTCACAGCTACCAGAGTTCTAAATTCCTATGAAATTGTTTTACTCTTTGAAGAAAAATATTAGTTATTAATTTAATTTGTATGACTTTAATCTGAATTCACTGATGCTAAAATGAAGGTTATAATAAACTAACAAGATGATTTTCATAAAGAATTCAGAAGTTAGGCAACATCAAGGATAATATCCATGTTTCTATTTAAAAAAATATTTTAATACTACAAAATTATAGGGTACAGTATAATAATTCAATACCTGTATACAGTATGAAATGATAAACTCCTGGTAATTGCAATGTTAATATCTAACTATGAGATTCACCATGCATAGTCAGTCATAATATTTTTAGTAAAAATCCTCATAACTACAAGTATTCACTTATATGGCCTAAGTATGATAAAAATCTTATGAGAAGCCTGCATTTCTCAGGTACTAGCTTATCGGTGTTCTGTAGGTAGAACACAAGATCTGTACTGGCTGGGATGACTAATTCCCATTATCAAAAAAAAAAAAAAACATATTTGTGTAACTGTAATGTAATCACGGGTCTTTCTAGAACACAGAGGATTCACTAGGGCTCTCATAATTACTGGCATGTCCAATAGCTAATGTTAAGTAAAAACTATATTCACTCAATCAAAAAAAAAAGGATGATTAAATATGTAGACCTTTCATGAATGTAATTCCCATGAGGTAAAAAGAAATATAGTGGTTAACCGAGGTGCTGGCTTAACGCAGTAGAGGCATGCAATGGGTGGTATAAAAAGGAAATCAAAATAATTACAGGCTTAACAATGGGTGGTATACAAAGGAAATTAAAATAATTACAGGCTTAACTTGTGCTCTTTTTCCCTCTCTGTCATACATACATGCATTCACAAAGCCACTAAATTCTTAACTTTTATAAGCAGTTAACACTCATAAGTTAGGAATTTTAGAGCACGAGTTCTATACCTATATATCTTAAACTGTATATACGAACTAATTATATCCCCTGCTTTTTCCTTTTGTCCTGTTATTTTGTAGAGGAACATATGTTTGAATTTGCAATTTAGTCCACAGGTCACAGAATCATCAGGAACTATATTTGAATATGATGGGGGAACATCAAGGATCTGGAGATCCTTGACTATTGAAATTAATGAAATAACTAGTGAAACTCTGGGGAAAGAGAATATTTGTTGTGAAAT
This sequence comes from Marmota monax, assembly GCF_021218885.2. Lineage (NCBI taxonomy): Eukaryota > Metazoa > Chordata > Mammalia > Rodentia > Sciuridae > Marmota > Marmota monax. Next base: position 32,436 of record NW_026694596.1, on the reverse strand, counting down.
TTAGTTGCGTCATATCAAACAGAGATGTGCTTCTTGTATGGAAACTAAATAGCTGATACAATGATGAACTGGATGAAAACAATTTAAAGATGGGAAGTGAATATGTCTCTTTTCTCTCAAATTCATTCCTTATTCTTCATTCTCTATCTCAGGAAAGCCAGAGTCAGTGGGTTGTATTTCTAGGCTTCTGTGCCCATTTTCCTTATGAATGTGGGCAACTAAGTTCCCAAGTGGAGCCTGCCATATACTGAACATATTCTTTCAAATTCGTATGCTGAAACTCCAGTCATCAATGTAATGGCATTTGGAAGTGAAGGTGGGCAATAATTAGGTTTAGATGGGGTTGTCAGGATGGCATCGTGCCTTGATAAGAAGGTACTTTCTTATCAGTGATCTCTTCCTCTGGTATGTAAGGACATAGGGAGAAGGCAGTCATGTTAAAGCCAGAAAAATAGTCTTTCCCAGGGAACTAATCAAGTCAATGATTTTGGTCTTTGACTTCCCAGATTCCAGAACTGTTAGAATTTCTAAGTAAATATTTTTAAACCACCCATCTAAACACAATTAACACCCCATTCTTTCAGAGTTCTATGTTTCACTAGAAAACATAGCTGCCTTCCTCCTGCACCATAGACTTCTCCTGCTGTCCTTTCTGCCTTGAAATAATAGTAGTTTTACTGTTAAACTCTGAATTGCTTCATTAACTGGTTTACCCATATTTTTGTTATTTGAGTAACAAATATGCTGAATTGTATTCCTCATAGATGAGCCTTATGAATAATGCATTCTCTTGGTTTCCTTGTAATGGGAAGTTTTGTTTCTCCCATCATTTAGGAAAGATACATTGGCTTTAATAGAAATCTAGGTAGACAGTTGTTTTTATGTTTTTCTTTCTACTATAATACTTGGCACTTTAAAGATGACTCTAACTTGCATGGTTTCCTATTAGATGTTATTCATAATTCTTGTGTTTTACAATCTGTTATATAGTGTGTCTTTTTTGTCTATCTGCATTCAAAATCTTCTGTTGATCCTTACTCTTCACCTTGTTTCATTTTTGTTGTTGTTTCTATTCTTACAATTTATCTTTGGTGTTCTCAGACGTCTTTTGATTCATGGTTTGATGTCAGTCACTAATTTTGGAAAATTCTTGGGTATTGTCTTCAATCTCTATCTCTTTTTCTATCTTTTGTGTTTCTAGAACATTAATGACACATATTTAGGACACTTAATATTATCTCACTATCTTTAAATCTGCTTTTTTTAGTATTTACTTTTTCTTATTTCATTTGGCTTATTTCTATTTTCTCATTTTCATTTTCATTAGCTCTCCCATCATTTGTGTGAAGTCCACTGATGAAACTATTGAAGATGTTATCCATCTTTTTACTAAGTTTAAATTTTGTTTTTTAACCTCTGGGTTTCCAATTCAATGTTTTTTTTTTTTTCATTAGGTCCACAACTCTACTGATATTAACTATGCATTTTCTTCAGTTTTCCATTAAGAACTTTAATCTATTAATCATGGTTGTTTTAAATTCCTTACTGGGAAACCCCTATATTTATGTCATATCTTAATCTCATCCTCACGATTGCTTTATCTATGTGTTATTTCTTGGCTTTTCATAACATTTTATAGAAAGATGGACAACTCATGTTGATCAGTGGAGACTGAGGTAAATAGTATTTGTGTCTGGAAATAAGTATCTATTTCCATTTTATTAGGCTGTAAGTGAGGAGTTATGAGTTAATCTTATTAGGACTGAACTCTGAGAGTTTTTATTGCTATGGCAACCCTCAGTTAATTAAAGTTTTCTCATGCCTGTTGTTATTGCCTTGCTACACACTTCTCCCAGCATTCTGAACCTGACTTTGAACAAATAAGGAACTATTTTGGCTAAGCTCAAAGCTCTTTTTGTCATTGTCTAGAAGTATCAATGACAGGTAAGGGAGTGCTCTTGTCTCCTTTCCTACTGTGGTCACCTGTCTCTCCTTAGGTTTTGGACCAGATAGAGGCCATGTGACCTGAATTTTTGGATATACTCAAATAAGTCATAAAGTTGATGTTTGTCTTTGTATTTTTTACTTACCTTTTGGAGAAACCCTAATCACTGGGTTTCTGTATAAGAGCAATCCCTGCTCTTCACATTAGAGCAGAAATCATAAGTTCAATTATATTTTTTAAGCTATTATCCAGATATTTATAAGGGTCCTTCTGACTAAGTATCATTATCTATTCTGGTCCTTGAGTACTTAGAGATTTTCTTGAAGAAAGTATAGCCCTTGTATTAAAAAAAAAAGTGGTCCTTAGGAGGTATCATTGACATAGCCACAAATATACAGTTACAGTGGTAAAAATCCTTTCAGAATCATACAGGATGACAGCAAAGGCATGGACCTCAGTATCATGGGTCTACTTTTGCCAAAGTTAGGGAAATAGATAAGAAAGGAGTATTTGAGGCCATGTGATCAGTAATAATTATTCAGTATTCTAGAAAAGAAGTAAAATGGCAATTACTTATCAGGAATATTCCTGGGAAAATATAACTATTGAGTATGATAGTTCCTCTGTTCTAAATTTTAAATGAATGTTGTCAGTGGCACAGGTCTCACCAACTCCATTATTTTTGTCAGAGCCTACCAGCTTTCATTTATATACTTCATTAAAATATTTATAGCATTTAATATCTGAACCACCCAATTAAGAATTTACGTGTATTCTAGCTTGTAGTATTTACTTTTATTCATCATTTTTACACCCAAATAAATTCTAATGTACAAAGAAAGGTACACTATACTTTTTTATGAAGTAGGCCTGACATCATAATTAGAGCCTAGTTTTCTTGATTAAATAAAATAAAATTTGCATCTTGACCTCATTCATTTTTACCTTCATTAATGGGCCAAATTACTTATGCTCAATAAACTTTGGATTCTTCAACCACAAAGTTATGACTCTAATGATGTTAAATTATGGAATATTGCTGAGCTCTAAACTTGTCCTCTTAAAGAAGAAATCATACAAAAACCTCTGAAAGAAATATTTTCTCAGGATAACTCTATTTCATTGTGGAAAACTACAACCAATACCTGTTCGTACATACAAAAATCATTTTTTCAAATAACAACATCATGTAATTTTTATCCCAGTGAAGGTGAAGCACACCAAAAGTTTTAGAATAAAAGTATCCTACATAAATATATTTCTCTAGTAGTTTAAAAGAAAAATATCTCCAGCTTATTCAGTTGCTGATTTTTTTCCCCTTTGATTCTGCAGATTCACCAGAAAAAAATTCATTTTAGCTTTAGCACTTGTGCCAGTAAAACTATTTTACTGAGGAATTCTGAGCTGATTGATGCTTTCTCAACTCAAATAGCCCTAGTCGAGGTGGCTATTGAACACAAATAAGAAATACTTCTTTATATATAATCTAGTGCATGATTTAAATCCTCCACATTTCCAATCTAGTTAACCAATTTTCTTCAAATGTGGTGTAATTTTCCTTCTCCAGAAAAAACTGCAGTACTGCCAACTTTAGTGTTGTAAAGCTTCAGCTGCTTTTTAATTATACCAAAGGGGCGGGGGAGGTTGATGTCTTTTTCTTCTAAATGGAGAAAAGTTTCCTATTCATATTTTTATTACTCCACACCATATGAATGAATTCTACATGAGCATATTTTCAAAGAAATAAAGGAGCTTTGAGCAGAGACCAAGTTCAACCCTGAAGAGGTGGTGAGGATAAAATTTATGAGGTACAAGTAAGGGCTTAAACATTATCCTTCTTATACCACCTGTGTTTATACAAAACAATGTTCTAGTTCTGTGTTAGAAGTCTTTTAATATAAGTCCTTTTGGTCTATCCATACTTGCACATTCTTCCATTCTATCTGAATTGATGATCCTTGCTTTTTCCCAAATTTGTCTTTCTCTTTTTATTTTCAAGCCTTCGTTTATATTAGGACCTCTGCATAAAACACACTGTTCTCTAATTTTCTAAACATGACTAACACAGTTGGGTCCAAGTTATATTTTTTCAATGAAGCTTTCTCAGACCCATTTTAATATATAAAAATCTCTTTTTTTCCTATAGAAATTCCTCCATCTGTATTTTATTTGTATCTGAACAAAATCTGCATAGCAATAGAATAAAAAGGCATAGTTTCAAGTTTGGGCACTTTTGTTCTGTTAAAAGAAGCATCTTGGATAAGTCACTTGACCTCTTTGAAACAATTTTATTATGAAAATGGAAATAATATATGTATATGTTTATAGATATAGTGGTAAATGATCTGGTATTCTTTTGTTTGTTATAAAATGTTTTTCAGATTTAAAAATATAATAGATTTAATGTTTGTGAATCATTATGTATATTCTAACTTAACAGACCATTGGGAAATCATATCTGTTGTGCTTTACTATGCACATTTTTACATGAAAGGAGATTGACTAGATTATTGTATCCATTATGAGTATGTAACTTTTCAATGAAATCTACTTTGATAAGGCTCTCTGAATATTGAGAATTTTCTAGTCAGAGAATTTTGACAAAACACTCTAGAATATTTACATTGTAGAATTTCTCAGGAGACACTAAACATTAAAATTATGTGACAAAGAAAGCAACTTAAGTTTGTTTGACAGTTTTTAAAAAGCATTTATTTGTACATTTAAAAATATACATTAATATGTTTTTTGCCTGTACATGTCTTGGGACAATAACTTAGTAGTTATTAAAGTGATGAATTTAATACTCATTAAATGGCATACTATTTACTAATATGGACTAGCATAGTTTTACAGAAATTCTGGGTCATATCAAGGAAGTTTCAATCTACTCAAAAGTGTTTTTGATAGACCTCCATCAAATACTCGTAAGAAAGTTTGGGGATAGGACAAAAAATTAGACATAGATCACTTTCACTTTGCAAATATGCAACATAAAATCATTTTGTAGTGTTTAGAAATTCACAAATCCTACTCCTAGTGGGCTCTTTTATTTAAATGCATTGTACCTCTAGACAAATCTCGCAAAGACTGTTATCACCATAGTAAGATAAAGGCTCATTATTCTGAAGGAAATAAGAGAGGGAATGTCTCAGCCTTTTCTTGTGTTGGGTGTAAAAAATCTATCTTGAAACCATATAATTATAGTACTATTATGTGAGGAAGTACTTGAAAGTCTCACACAAAACTGAATAGAGCTATGAGTCAGAATTTCACTGTGATGAAAGCAGCAGAAATTATAAAAAAAAATCCAAATCCTGAATTGGATTCCAATATTCATGGACTTCCTAAAACTTAGGCTAAGGTTAAAAATAAAGAAAGGAAGAAAGAAAGAAAGATATCCCTCATAATGAGCAACGCAGGTGTGTCTGCAGAACAGGAAAGCTATAGATTGAGAGTACTCTATGTTGCAACCCTATAAGCATGGCTCAGAAGTGAAGGTAGAACTTTTTCATTAAGGAAATATCTTCAGCATCTTAGTCACAAGGAGTCATTAGAGAAAGCTGAAGCCTTGGCATAGCAAAGGTGTGGAAATACTCACATATTCATACAAGTGTGAAATTTCAGAAAATTACAACTGAAGAGAGATTTTTAAGAGGTGCTAGTGAGTTTTTTAAAAAAGTAAATGCATACAAATACATTACATAGAAAGGTAAAGAATTAGAAAAAATAACAAAAAAGTGTAATATTTGGTCCTGGATTGAATTCCAGGTTGGACAATATGTAAAAGGAATTTTTTAGGAAATTAAAAATTTAAAAAATAATAATGTGATATACTTCACTGAGGTACAGATTGTTATATGAAAAATACAAATTAAAGCAATATGTGATTATTTTGGTATGAATGTATATGGGGACCTGGCTTGTACTGTTTGGTGAGTTTTCTCTGATTTTTACTTATTTGCAGGAAAGATGACTACATTGATTTGATAAAATGTGCTTGAAAGAGCTTATGGTATTTGAAGACATAAAGGGGAAATTTGTTTAGGAAAAAAAAACGCAAGGGAAATAAGTTCTTTAACTCCAGATATCAAGGAATACTGTATATAGTAAAGGAAAATGGTATTTAACCTGGAATTGTGAAAGCAATAGGGAAAATAGTATTCAAAGGGGACAGATATGTTTAAATTAGAGGAAGACGGTAAAGAGAACTTTATAAAATCAAGTACAGATAAAGGGAAATTTATTGCTGAGCAATATGATCACAGATTCAGAAAATGATATTTGATATGGGATAAGGGATGGAAGTGATGTTGTCTTATTTGGTAGATGTACAAAGTAACATGAGAGTAAGGATCTATGTGAAAATGGTAGGTCAGCAGGGTTACAGTTCTGATTTAACTGAGTTTAATTAGATTATTAAGTCAAAGATTGTTTTAAGGAAATCCTACCATTAGACTTAAGAAAGTGAGTAATCAGTTTTAGCTGTAATAGTGAACTACAAACTCTGGATCTCTGTACACACCTTCAGCATTGAGTTCAGTGTGCCTGTGGATGAGGCAAGAGTCTCTTTACATGACATACTTTTATTGCACCTGAGTCCTGAATATTTGTGAGGGTAATATCAACAAAGGTACAAGTAGATGTAAACATCTCAGGAATGCCTTGTTCTTTTCCATAGTGATATCATGTCACTGCATTTTTATTAAAGAAGGAGCATTAGTTTTCTTTTTAATAATATGAGCTTCAGGTTTAAATGGATCTATTGGTATGTTTGGAGTTGTAAGAAGTAGAAAGTCTGAAATGCTTACAACCAATAAAATAATTTACTACTTCAGAGAATTATAATTTCATGGGTAAGATATACTTTAGGATGGGTTGATTCTTTGGGTTACTAGGAACATCAAAAAGCCACATCCTGCTCCCTTTAGTTATAAATTATTTGCCAGCAAGTTGGGAAACACATTCCCTTGCTCTTAAACAGAAAGAAAAGGCCTTCCCTGTGCTTTTATGTATCAAAGCTTTGAGTAAGACTTTCTTATTTCATTTCTTATGTCTAACCATCATCTGAGTGGAGTGGACAATCACTTGAAGCATAAATTATGTATTATTCAACACATGGTATTATTTGTTCTGATTATTAGGTAACAAGTAACTTTTGTTTAATATCTTTTAATCAGTACACATTTTCTAATATGATTATGTCATAGGCTCATTTATCATATTTTTAGCAATCCTCTGGCAAAATTACATTAGAGTTAGGAAAGGGAAGATACATTCATGCCTAGTGTTTGGTAGACATTTCCTATGACAAATCTTTCAGTAAGTATCTTTGCTAATAGGACACAATTTTGCCTTAACTGTATCAGATTATCTGTTGCTGCCTGGATCATTTTAGAAGAAATAATGGAAATAAACTCAGTGATTTTTTTGAATCATTATGGATGCTCTATAATTATCCCAAACTATTTTCAAAATTGCACTCATAACTTCAAATTAACTTAATTTCCGTTCAACATTTCCCAAATAAAATGTGTTTGAATGATCCCACCATCATCCATTTTTAAGATCAAAATATATCATAGTCACATCTTCACTATCTCCAGTCATCAAATTCAGTCTATAAAACTTAACAAATTTAGTTTCCTCTACCCACTCAATCAACAATGTTTTTTATAATATATCCAAGTGGTTATTGTAGGCAGTGGCAGCGGGTATATAAACTTGGCCTCCAAGAAAATATAATTTATCTTGACAGACAGAATATGAACACATATTCATAAATGTGAGGCATAATCTCTATTCAAGTGTATACATCTGAAGTAAAAATTCAGTAAGCTTTGTCATGTGGTCCACAGTCTGATCAAGGGATAATGTTTCTCTTACCAAGTATATTGGTTAGCTTTTCATTGCTGTGACCAAAATACCTGACAAAAACAACTTGGAAAAGTTTATTTTGACTCACAGTTTCAGAAGTATCATATAATGGTCATCTAATTCCATTGCCTTGGGCCCAAGGTGAGGGAGAACATCATGAGTGAAGATGCTGGGGAGGAAAGCTACTCGGTTCATGTCATCCCAAAAGCAAATTGAAATGGGAAAGGGCCAGGGAGATATATACCTACCAAGGCCACAAACTCAGTAACCTTTTTCCTCCAGTTATGCCTCTGGGTTAGTGGGAACATAAAAAAGCTACATTTGGCTTTCACCACCTCTCATCAAGTCCATTCAAAATTTTAATCCATTAAATGATAAGGCCAGAGCCTTCGTGATTCAATTATTTCACTTCTGAATATTGCTGAATTGCCTAACACATGAACTTTTGGGTGAAGTTCCAGATCTAAGTCACAATGCCAAGAAAACCCCTCGTATCTTTTTTTTAGTTAAAATTACAATTCCACTCTACAGAGACAACCACTCTTATAATTTCTGGGACAGAGGTTAATTTTTCCTGATCCCGAGCTTCACTTAAAAGGAATAGAAAGGATGTATATTTTTGTGTCAGGTTTATTTATTTATTTTTGGTCAGTTTAATTTCTATAGATTCAATGATATTTCAGATCATTACCTTGTTGTATTGCAAGATATACATGAGATGACAGCCTAATTTTGCATTGATAGGTATTTAGATTATTTTATCAAAAATAATAGGAAAATGTCTTCCTCTGGAAATATTTAAATTCATTTCTCTTGGATAAATATCTCTTGAGGAATACTGAGATGCTTGTGGTAAGTGTATGTTATTACAAACTGCAAAACAGTGCTTTGATATAGGTATCCTGGATACATACCTACAAGTAAGGCACATACTACCACCTCACTGATGTTTGGTTCTGAGTCTTTCCTTTTATTTATTAAAGTTTGTTTAAAGTAGAATAAGCTTATGGTTAGTGTACATTTTTCCTGTTGTCCTATGACATTGATCCCATTTTTATGTACTGGTGCCTATATATTTTTGTGAAATTTTGTTTTAGGCATTTGCAAATTTTATCTTCTTCATTTTGACTGTTGGTTCTTGTTTTCTGAATATAATTATCTACCAAATATATGCCAGATTGGGGGGGGGGAATTTTGTTATCCTAAAGATATATTTATATTCTTTATGAAGATATTTAAATAAATTAGGCTTATTACATATATAGCAAGTTTATACTACATGATTTTGTTCAGATATAGCTTTATATGATTTTACTTTTAAATTAAATGAGCAGCTAATTGGGAAGCTAAATATAAAATTAGGTCAAAATTTGATTCATTAAAATATGTAGACTTCCTAAATATCTAATAGCTTCTCACATATATTCATGAAACCATTTTTTTAATGTAAAAATAAACTCCACTTTGGGGACAATTTGTATTTTGTGCTTTCATAGAAAATGTCTGTATTTTCCTATGACAAACAGCTATACGTGTCAAAATTAATCATTTTATGTTTAACTAGTGAATACCCTGAAAAATGAATCATACATAAAAGTTTTTGACAGATCATTAATTATAATTTTTCTAATAACATGGCTTTACATTATATAGGTTAGTTTTCAATTACTTTTATTGTTATCATTGTAATTTTTATTTTATGGAATATCTTGTATTTTAACTAGTTTCTGAATTGCAACTTCAAATTGTAAGCTTTATATTGGTTATCATTTTACAAATTTATCAGACTATTTGGGAAAATTGCTTAAACCTAGAAAACTGACAAAATGTATTATGGTTTCTAGAAACAAATTACAAAGTAAGTATCCAGAAGAATAAGACAGTCAGTAAAACACTGTGTTTCAAAGTATAATAAAATATTTTTGAAAAAATAAAAAAAATAAAAGGAAAATAAAATTTGAAAGGATTTTTACATATATAGTCTTGCACCACCTGTATCCATTCAGTCAAAACTGGACCACATACACAATAGTAGTTCCATAAAATTATAATGGAACTAAACACTTCCTATTACCTGATGACATCATCACAGTCATAAAACAATAGGGCAGCATAATGAAATCTTCCCTCCTCTTCATGCAGATGTGCAGTAGAAAAGATCAGGCACAGTTCTCTACCTTTTTGCTTGCCCTTAGGTGTATATTCTTGGGTTAAAAAAAAATGAGTGCTCGGCAAACCTGATGGTTTAACTCACCTCTCCTGAATTAAACTGTAAAATCAGCATGCAATTTATCAGAGAAGAGAAACATGAAATCACTCTAAAAGAATTTTAAATAAGAAGAAAAGGATTAAATCAACATTATTATATATCTTTAAAAAACAAATTAAACATAGTAATATTAGTTGCCTCCCACATGGGGAAAGGAATGAGATTGTATGCAAGCCTTAGAGTTGAAATCAAGTAGCAGGACTATGATGGTGTAACCCAACATTGAGCAGAGGCCCATGGACACGGCCCTCAGGCCAGTTCCCATGGATAGAGCTTCAGGAACTGTCCAGAACTTGGAAGAAACCCACAATCCCATAGAAAAGGTTTTGTGTTGTGGTCTGCATCACCACTGGTCCTAGTATGGGTCTAAGGTGTTCTCCTGGGATTGGGTCAGCTCCTGTGGTCATAGGCTTCAGGTCTCATCTAGCTTAATGTCATCTGTGGTGGCAAAGAAACTGTTGTCAGCATCCCTCCACCAACTTTAGGCAACAGTGTACAGAAAAAGATTAAATAAAGTGTGTGTGCTTGTGTCTTTGTGGAGGGAGATAGATCAGTGTAGTAGAGAGAGGGATTTTTCTTGAAGCTCAGCATCAGAACTACCATAGTGAAACTCCGTGAAAGTCAACATCAAGCAGAAGCCAATAGCTCCTTTCCAGACCAGCGTTCATGGATGTGGCCTCTGGAACCAGCTTGGTAGCAGGTAGAGCTTTGTGGTGACTGTGGTGATTAAAAGATTGCCCACCACATCACCTTCCTAATCCCAGATAACACATTAGGAGACAGACATTGTCAACTTAGGGAAAGAAGGAAGTAGAAGCATAGGGCCATATCCTCCATATCCTCCATGCCAGTGCCAGGCAGAATCTCTTGGTGCCTGATAAAATGTCGGTGACTGTAGGGAAGGTACCTATGTATGTTCTTGCTCCATTTGGAGGTTTGTGATAGACTGCTGTCTTTAGGCACTTACTAAGTCTATTCTGGACACCGTACCAAATTCAGATTTGCAACAAAGTTGGATCTGGGCACGGTTTAGTGCTAAAATAATGACAACACACAAATCGCAGACTAGAGGCAAAGTTGGTCATCCAGTACCATTTAGTGCAGCAGTGAACATAACTTCAGATAGTTAAATAAATAGCTTGCTTGGAATTGGGGGAAATGAAATGTATATAAGAAGCTCAACTGTGAAGGCTGCAATAAATTCGAAATCTTTGGCTATACAGACGTCCTTATATACCTCAAATCAAGAACTTTCAGTAAATCATGACCTTATCAAGCAGATTAGATAAGAATCTAGAAGGTAATCACAAAGTGACTGCCACATGTGATCTCTTGGATAGAGAATTAAAAATATAATTTTTAAGAGGCACAATAAACTACAAGAAAGCTCAGAGAATCAATTTAGTAATTTATCAGGGAAACATAACAGAGATTGAAATAAATTTTAAAAATCTAACAAAAATCCCGGAGCCAAAAAATACACTAAATGAAATAAAAAGCACGAAGTATCAAAAGCATAACTGATCAAACTGAAGAAGGAATCTGTGAGTTCAAATACTGTAAACACAATTGTAGGAGAAGAAAGAATGAAGAGGGCTACTCGGGAGGCTGAGGCAGAATAATTGTAAATTCAAAACCACCCTTGGCAATTTAGAAAGGCTCTAAGCAACTTAGTGTGGGGAGCTACATTGAGTTACTATGTCTTCCAGTCCTGATCTGAAGACAGGGATCTGAAAGATCATTGTAGTCTGGCACAGTAGTGCCCTGACTTGTGACTTGGTCTTTTCCCATGCTTGGATAGCAAGGCCAATCTTCTGAGTAGGCATACTCCTATTCTTTTGTAATCCTATCCCTTTGCTTTGTTTAGGATAGAATGTTCCATAGAAACTCCCTTGTGTGTACCCTTCTCTTGCTCTGCCTTTGGGCAAGGGCTTCCTAGTTGTCAGTCAATATGCTGACAGCAGACATCACAAGCTAGATTCAACCCCCTGAAACCTGCCCCTTTGCCTCATTTGAATGGCTTCTCCTCAATAAAAGGGTTCAGATTCAGCTCTCTCTCTTTCTCTCTCTCTCTCTCTCTCTCTCTCTCTACACTTAAGGTCAGAAGAGCCATCACAAGACCCAAAGTAAAAGGTATCTCTGTCTCTTATGTGATTATTTCATGAATTAAAGTTCACCTGGAGTGACTCTGAGTGTGTTAGTTGTGAGACACATGACAAATTAGGAAGACACTGTCTCAAAATTTAAAAAATAAATACATAAAAAGGGCTGGGTATATGGCTCAGGGGTTAAGTCCCTGAGTTCAGTAACCACTACCTACCAACCCACCCCCAGCCAAATATTCAGAATGAAGAGGAATGAGTAAAGATTATAGAAACAATAGAGAAGAACTAAAAGGGCAAATATTCAAGTTGCTCAGCTTCAAGAGGGATTGAGGATGCCAAAGAAGGATAAAGGTCATTCTAAAAAGATAGAGAATATTTCTAAACACAATAAGATACAAACATGCAGGTACAGGAAGGTCAAAGGTAACCAATCAAATTCAACCCACTTATGTTGGGTCCAAAACAAAGACAAGTGTCTAAAACCAGTGAGAGAACACAAAAAGGATAGAATATCATAGCCAGTAAAGCTATTCTTCAGAAATGAAGGACAGAAAAAGGCATTCCCAGCAAAAACTTGAAAGAATTTATTACCATGGGCCTAACTGAAGAGATACTAACACATAGCAAACTGAAAGAGATGCTAACACATAGCAAGGAAACATTAAAATGTGTAAAACTCAATGGTAAGGTATAAAACTCATTTTTATATAAAAAAATTCAGAATGCTTTAATCTTATATGCATGGAGCCCAAACTGCTCCCATCCTTTACATGAAGACTAAAAATAACTAAACTAATACCACATTAATTTGTTAAGGGGCCATAAATATGTAAAATTGGACAACCAGCAATTCAGATTTTGAGGAGAAAACTAGTGTGAATGTAAAGTTTTTTCCATTTCTTTCTTATCATTATGATCAAAGTTAAGTTGTAGTTTAAAATAACTTTCTATAATCAAAAAAAAATATATTTTATTAGCTTTTTGATTACCACAAAGCAAAAACCTATGATAGCACACTTCAAGATAAAAGCACTTGACCACAAAGAATATCTTTTTTTAAAAGGTTAAAGAGGATAAAGAAAGAAACTTAAAAAAACAAAACAAAAATCTCAGAGAACTAGTATTAAAACAGCAGTAGTAAGAACGTAACTCTCAATAGTTACCTTAAACATAAATTGATTGAAATTTTACAATTAAAAGACATAGAGTGAGTAGATTTAAGAAAAACAAACAAAAACCAACACAACATAAAACCAAGAGCTAGTTGTATGCTACTTATAAGAAACTACTTCACCAATAAGGAAACAAAGAGATCAAAAACACAGTGATGGAGCTGAGTTTTGGATATGGTTTGAATATGTGCCCCACGGGTTCACATATTGGAAACCTTGCCATTGAGAGGTTTAGAGATGGCAGGACTTTAATATGGAGTGTCCACTGGGAGGTACTTAGGAATGTCCTTGGAAGGAATTAAAATAGTTCTCATGGGACACAAATTAGTTCTTCTTCTTGCTATTTGACTTTCTCTCTCATCCTGTGATCTCTCCCTCTCATATGTTGTTCCTGTCACAGTGCCATTTCCACAATAGGACACAAGGATTCCCTCACCAGGAATGGCAGTGTCATATTAGGACTATAGTTTCCAGAGATTTTAACCAAATAAAGCTCTTTGTTTAATATATTATCTAGCCTCAGGTATTTTTATAGCAATAAAAATGGGCTAACACAGAAAAAGATATTCCATGCAGATGGAAAAGATATTCCAGGCCAGTAAACAATGCTTATGTCAAATTAAATAGACTTTAGATAAAAAGCAGTGAACAAGATATAAAAGGGGTCAATTCAATAAGAAAAAATAGAAATAGCAATTATATATGAACCCAGTCAGAGCCCCAACATATATAAAACATATGTTAGTAGACCTAAAGTGAGAAATGAATTCCAATACAATAATAATAAGGTACTTGAAGATCTCACTTTGGGCAATGCTCAGATTATCCAGACAGAATATCAACAACAACAAAAAAGAACAGAATTAAATTGCATCCTACACCAAACAGACCTAATAGAGATCTGTAGAACATTATATCTGAAGACCACAGAATATGTATTTATCTAAAATAGTTGATATGACAGGCCATAAATTGTCTCAACAAAATAAAAACAAAATCAACTGAAATAAAGGTAATTTTTCTACCACTCAGATGTGAAATACAACAAAAATAGATCTCATAGAAGTTGAGAGTAGAATAGTGGTTACCAGAAGCTGGGGCAAGTAGGCAGAAGGGAGGCACAAGGAAGGGCTGATCAATGGGTGCTAAATTTCATCTGGATAGAATAAGTTTTGGTGTGCCATTACACAACAAGGTGACTACAGGTAGCAAATATTTATCAAATATTTCAAAAGAGTTCAAAGATAGAATATTTAATTCTTTTACCATAAGGAAAGGATAAATATTTGAGGAGATTTGAACCAAATAAAGCTCTTTGTTTAATATATTATCTAGTCTCATTTGGACATTATCCTAATTTGAACATTATAGAATACATACACATATCAAATTTCACATACTACTCATAAATATGGTCAATTATTATGTGTCAAGTAAAAAAAATTGAAGAAGTCTGAAAAATAGATGTGCTCCTGGAAAAAGTCATGTTTTAAATAATTTTACTTAAAGTCCTTTTGCCTAATTTCTCTGGCTAGAACTTCCGGTTTCATGTTGAATGGAGAATAGAGTGGACATCTTCATCTTTTTCTTGATCTTATAGGAAAAGGACCTCCTACTTTTCCCCTAAGTGAAATGTCATCTGTTCATGTTTGTTTGTTTTATTTTCTTTTTGTTGTTTCTTGTTCAACCCTTTATCAGATTAAGGAAGTTTTCTGCTCTTTTTAGTTTCTTGTAAGTATTTATCTTGGTGTTTTAGATTTTGTTAAAGGATTCTTTTTTTCTGACATGTAATTTTTGTTCTTTTTTATTTTGATGTAATATAATATCTTAATGGATTTTCAGATGGTAAACCTTATATTCCAGGGATATATTCTACCTGATCATGGAATATAATAATTTTAGACCTTATTGGATTAGATTTGCTTGTATTTGCTTAAAGATGTTTGTGTCTTATATTCATAAGAGACACTGCTGTGGGTTTCCTTTGTCTTCTTCTGGTGCTGGAGTAATATTTAGTTTATACAATGAATTCATAAGTCTTCCATTCTCTTCTATTTTTGAAAGGATTTATGAATGGCATTGAACTTTTATATACATACACTAGAATTCAGAAGTGCAGCAGGGAAAGTTTTGATCACTTCAGATTTTTAGTTTTTCCTTGTCAGTTTGACCTAGACCTTTCTATGTTTGCTTCATATACATTATGTAATGTGTCAGTGTACAGTTGTGTATAATAATTTTTTAGAGTACATTTTATTCATGTAATCTTGCTAGAGATGATCCATTTTTCACCTTTTTTCTTAATTATTTGTCTCCTCCCCTTTTCCTGGTCAGTCTAGATATAGACTTTCAATTTCACTATCTAGGAATTGTAATTTTTTTGCATATGAGAGACCATTTTTCAAACGCTTTTAGGTTCTCTATAGAGAAAAATAGTTTATATTTTTTGCAAATTTGATTACTTCATCAGACAGAGTACTGAAGCAGGAATAAGTAGCCGTAACAGGTAAGTGTAAAGGTAGGCAGACCTGCGACAGACCGGGTGATCAGGCCCAGCGGTCTGCCAGCGTGGTACACACGTCACCCCAATTGGAGTAGGGGCAGAGCAGAGCCGCCGCCCGCACCCGGACAGGCCCAGCAACCTGCCGGCGTGGTAGTCACAACACCCCAATTGGAGTAGGGACAGAGCAGAGCTGCCACCCGCGCCCAAAAGGTAGGCATATCTGTGACCGACCAGCGGAACAGGCCCAGTGGCCTGCCGGTGCAACAGACACGTCACCCCATTTGGAGTAGGGGCAGAGCAGAGCTGCCGCCCGTGCCTGCAAGGTAGGCAGACAGCCGCCCAACCCTGCAAGGGAGACTTTTCAACTATACATGAGCAATATAAATATATAGGGGGAAAAATTTTTCAAAAACACAACAGTTTCACCAAGTAGAAAGGAACGTGAACAGTATGAAGAGACAAGGAAAGAAAGGACCACAAGCAATGCAGGTCAACTCAACTATAGAAGAGGTAACAGCGGCAGCAGATGGAATGTCAGATAAAGAATTCAGGATATACATGCTTCAAATGATCTGGAGTCTCAAGGAAGACATTAGACAGCAAAATCAGACAATGAAAGATCACTTTGACAATGAATTACACAAACAAATCCAGGCAGCAAAAGATCAACTATACAGGGAGATAGAGGTTATAAAAAACAAACAAACAGAAATCCTAGAAATGCAGGAAGCAATAAACCAACTTAAAAACTCAATTGAGAATACTACCAGCAGAGTAGAACACTTAGAAGATAGAACATCAGACAATGAAGACAAAGTATTTCAACTTGAAAAGAACATAGACAGCTCAGCAAGACTGTTAAGAAACCATGAGCAGAACATCCAAGAAATATGTATAAGTTTTTTAAAGTTGATTAAAGCTAATCAAATTGTTTAATGATGAGGGCAATAGAAACACAAATATAAAAATGATTAAAAAATTTAAATTCTAAAATTTAGAGAGAAAATTCTTCTGGAATAATTAAAAGTTCTTTATCAAGTTCTTTTCTATCTACATATCCAATTTTAGCCAATCTCTGATGTCTCTGTGTGTGTGTGAGTGTGTGAGTGTGTGTGTGTGTGTGTGTGTGTGTGTGTGTGTGTGTATATATATATATATATATTTTTTTTTTCTTTTGGGTACTAGGGATTGAACCCAGGAGTGCTTAACCACAGAACCACATCCCCAGCACTTTAACAAAAAATTATTTTGAAACAGGGTCTCACTAAATTCCGTAGGGCGTTGCTAAGTTGCTGAGGCTGTCTTTTACTTTATCATTCTCTCACCTCAACCTCCCAAGCCTCTGGGATTACAGGCAGGTGACACCATGTGAAGCATGCTCCTATATTTTTAACAAAAATTCCCCCATTTATAAGCATAAATACATACTTATCTGCTTGAATAATAAAAGTAATTAACTAGCTATTAGCATGAAATAAATAGTAGAATCATTTTTTAAAGACAGGAAATAAAACTTTTATTTATTTAGACTATTAGGTGCTATGCAACCTGTGTTATTTTGTAGATCATACATAGTATTAATCAAAAGGGGACACAGAAACTTCAGAGTGTAGATATCTTCAGATACCACTTTGACCAAGTGATCAAAATGAACTCTTTCAAAAAAGACATTTTGATATCATTTCCTCTCTGATAAAAAGTACTGAGAAGGGCATGGCATCATGTCTGAATTTAATCATGAAAAGCATCAAACACTAAGGGATAGACTCCAATCTAATTGACAAACACTCTTCAAAATATCAAAGTCACAAAAGATAAAGAAACAACTGAGGATCTTAGAGGACACTAATGAGACATGACTACTGATTAAAATATGGGATACTCCGTAAGATGCTTGAGCATAAAAAGGATATTAGTGGGAAAAAATAGAAATCAATAAGTCTAATAATTAATACTTTTGGACCAGTGATAATTTTCTAATTTTCATAATTATATATGTTTAGGCAAAATGCAATCATTTAATGAAGTAAAAAAATAATTGATTTTTATTTATAATGTGTTTGTAAATGCAAGATTATTCCAAATGAAAAGTTCAAATACAGGAATTAAATATGCAAATAACTTTCATTCATTTTTTTTCTTTTATATATTTTAATATGCTCTTAAACCTATTTATAAAAAATGACTTAAATTATTTAACATCCTGTTATGAAGTAGTAGGGCAAATAGAATAATGGACCTCCAGTGGTGCCTGAATCATAATTCCTGAAACTTGTGAATATTTACTTTATATGGCAAAACAAACAAATAAATAAATAAACCAAATTCAGACATGATTAAATTAAGAATCTTAAAATAGCGAAATCATCCTTGATTACTTGGTAAGAGAGATGCAATCACAAGTCTTTGAAGAGGTAAGCAGATGATAAGAAGCAGAGATCAGAGAAAGAGATTTGAAGAAGCCATATCGCTAACTTTGGATTTGGAAAGAGTCCATGAATGAAGCCATATCTTAGCTGCAGACTAGCTAGAAAAGGCAAGATGATGCATTCTTCCCTAGTGTCTCCAGGATGATTTCTGTCTTGGTGACACCTTGGTTTTAGAACTTCTGACCTTCAGAACTCCATTTGTTTTGTGTTGTTATGAACAACTGAATTTACCATAATTATCTAAAGCAGTAATAGAAACCTAATAAAAGAGTCTATACTCAGTCAAGCTACAACCCTTCACACAACTTGTATTTTTTTAAGAATGTCAAATTATTTTTGTCCCTCCAGTCTTTGTGTACCTAATTTAGGTCAGAGTGTCAAATGAAGAGGAACTAAGGTGAAATTTTGTGCTCATCTTCTCCTCTCAAGTTTTACTAGGTTTGAATCCATATAATCACTGCTGAATTCTCAGAGTAAGTCTCCAATATACACCACTCAGCCATCTAAGGAGTAATGACGTGACAATAACATTTAAAAAAAATAAAAGTGAGGCCAGTATTGCAAATAAGACATTGTTAATTTAATTTTATTGGTCTATGAGCCAGAATTCTGAAGTCCCAGAATTTTGCAGTTAGGCCTTTTCATTAACCTGTGGCATTAAGGAATAGAAATCTGGGAATCTTACTGAGCAGACACATTCCCAAGAAAAGAGAAGTGCTAAGCCAACAATCCCCCATTGTTCTTCAGTATTTATCTATCATGGATAAAGCAAATAAAGATCTAGAGCATATCAATTTCCCATCTTTCAAGAGAAGAAAGAAGCATTCTTAAGAAACAGCAATCATTACTGTCATCATACTCATCATCATCACCAAATAACAGCAGAAGCAGCAGCAATTGTATGATATCCAGGCAAAAAAAATAACATTTACCTTAAATACAATCTAAGTATGACTAGATCATGACAATTTTTTCTGGAATTTATTCTTACACTACACTCCTAGTCACTTTCTAATCTGTATGTAGTAGCATAACCTTGCACATAAAGACAACTAAATATTTTTATTAACTCTTCTATAAAACATATTAATAAACAATAAGGAATTTTACTAATAAAATTTTTTATAATAAATACCACAAATAAGAGGTCCTAATTTTATTCTGATTTCCATATGAAAATTAATATAGCATTGAGTCTTAAACATCAAGATCTTAACACTCTTCACAGTTCCTAGAAATTAATGTCCAAGGCCACATATCTACACTGCTTCATATCTTAAAAAGACTTCCACTTTTGCCAATGGACCTTCTGTATGTTCTCAGTATGTGCCAACTATGCTTTGAACAAGGACCCTAAAATCCAATGCATAAGTACACAAAAAAACGGATTCTTTTTTTGCCCCAAGAAGGGAGCAAAAATACAAATAATAGTCTGGTATCATAAAAGCTCTAATATACACATTGATTTTTTAAAAAATAATCATAGTTTCTAGATTTTTCTTCTTCTTTTAATGCACATGGAATGGCTGGTGAGCTGATCTCTCATGACCACAAATATTACTGAAAAAGTGTAATATTTTAAAATCTACTTTCTTATATTACACTACCTTTAAATTTATATTTTGTTTTGCAGTAAATCTAGACATCAGCTGTTGGTACACAGACATATGACCATCTTTTCTAAGAATTCATGTTTAATTAAATACTCACTTCAAGCATTCTTATTTTTGCTAAAAGTTTCTATTTTCTTTTACCTTTTCCCACTTTACCTTAATTTATTATATTCATTATATTGAATATATATTGCAGGGTGATAAATAATCACGGAAGGTAAATGAGAAGGTAATCAAAAAATTGCAATTGAGTATCGCCTTTGCTTCAGTTAAAAACAAAAGATAATAATAATAACATTGTAGTTTTCAAGACTATCAAATAGAAGGAATAACTACCTTCTTCTGGTGGGTTGACTGTCATTCATTCAGAAATTTTGAGCATCCTATTGGACAAATTGTACATTGACAGCAACCTATACAAATGGCTGACTACTCACTGAGTTGTTCACAGCTTCAAAGGAATTAGAATAGAAATTGGTTTCTTAACCATGGGAGTATCCTCAACCAAAGAAAAACTTCCTCTGGAGGATTGGGGTGTTCTCAAAAGATCCTCAGTAGGACTCAGTTGAACCAAATTTTTCAGAGAAATCATTATAAACTATAGTTTAACAGTAATCTGTGTCAACTGACCAATTCTTAGATGTATAACATTTTATTTTTTATTAGTTGCATTGAAAATACAAAGTAATAAAATATTCTTAGAATGTTCAATAAGATTTTCCTAGAATAATGCCATATATTTATTTAAGATGCTTATTTCCCCTTTTTCTGAGGCTGGAGAATAAACCCAGAGGTTCTTTAAAACTGAGTTCTATCTCCTATTTATTTTTTGAGACAACGTACTGCAAAGTTGCTGAGGCTGGTCTTAAACTTAAGATGCTCCTACTTCGGCCTCCGAGTTTGCTGAGATTACAGGCATGCACCATATCTGGCTCAATATAATTTCTGAATTGTAAAAAAGTGAATAATATTTCCAATAGCATACTGGGAAATATATAGTTTGTATAAGTGATTCTGTATACCTGAAAGTGGACACTATTTAATGCATGATAGTGTTGTGGGGGATATTTTAATATAAAACATAAAAGATATGACAATAAAATAAATTAAACAAAAATTTCAAACACACTTAAATAATCTTTGAGGACCAAATCAAGCTGTAAATTATATTCCTGCTTCATTAAGAAGTTGAAGTTTTAAATCAAGTATTTAGCCAAAGTTTTCCCATTATTAAAGCTTGCCTGCTGACTTAATAATTTTTGATAACAATTAGATAATCATTTCAGTTTTTATGATCAATATGGCATAATATTTTGGTTTTAGTATAGAAACAATATACATATTTTTATTTTTATTCACCATGGCAAGAGAACATATATTCAGGGTGGTTTTTATTCTATTTTCAAAGAAGAATTACTATAATAAATAGAATTTTTTAATGAAACATGGTATCAAGAAAATCCTACACCTGGAAATGGGAAAGTAAGCAGATGACTTAATCTAATAAAAATAAATACTTGTCTTTTCCCAGAAGGGCTCAAATTAGATTCTTGTCTCTACCTACTGTGGAGCACTTTGTCTTTCATTCCTTTTACCAGTTCACAAGATCCAGAGAAAATTCATTATGAGATAGTCCTCAGATTTATAATGCTTCCTGTATTTCCTTAAAAGGTTCACTAAAAACAATAGTATTCACTTTGTACCATATTTTTTCTAAGTGCCTTTCACTCATCACCTTACTTAACTTTCATAAAATCACATGAGGTAGATACTATGAAAATTTATTCCACAGAGAAAGGAAAGATAAGTTAAATCTTGGGCTAGAAAATACTAAATTATTTTTAAAACTTTGCTTTCAGTTGTCGTGGACTATCATGAAAGTTTTTTCATGGTATTCTACTTAAAAATGTTTTTATTGGGCTGGGGATGTGGCTCAAGTGGTAGCGCGCTCGCCTGGCATGCATGCGGCCCTCAGCACCACATACAAAACAAAGATGTTGTGCCCGCCGAAAACTAAAAAATAATTATTAAAAATTTCTCTCTCACTCACTCTCTCTCTGTCTCTCACTCTCTTTTAAAAAAATGTTTTTATTCTAATTTTCCACTAAGAAATACTGTGTCTTATAGTATCTCTCTTATCTACTATCACCAACTTACATTTTGCATTCTTTGGAATTGTAGCACTTTATTTGTATCCAGTACATAATTTTATTGGATCCTATATTCTTTCCATATATTGTAACCTAATGTTAAGCTTTTTAAGAGCTGAGGGACCCCAGTGATCTTCATGTCTCCACTTTTATTGATTTTGGCTCAGACAATGACCAGTAGAACATTGAGTTTCTCTTACTATCACTAATGGAACATTTAGTATTTCCTAATGTCTGATGGAGACTAAGTGAAGCATACAAACATTTACAGTTGAACCCATCCTGTGGCCCTGCCTCTTATGATCCACCATCTGTGAATCCTAGAGTCTTGTGGAAATCATAAATGGACATTGTATATTGAAATATAATTGAAAAATATTTCCATTAAGCTGATGAGAGTTCCAGTTTCAAAGGAGTTGATTTTGCCGTGATCATTTAGGGTAATTTGTTTCTTCTTTTTGCCCTAAACTATTATGGAAAAAAATAGAAGATGGCAGAAAAGGGAAAGAATGATGAAATGCAAAGAAAGGAAGAAGAAAAAGAAAGAAATGCAGGAAAAATAAAAACAATCTCTTTGTTAGAAATGCTCTAGTATTGGAATTCATGGCCTCTCAGACATTCAGCCTTACCCAATTGTCTTCCTGCCTGCAATTCTCCAAACATTCAAAGTGACTATTTAAAATTACTGACATCAGGAGGTCTCAACAAGAGCTCCAATTTCTATAAAGTCATGACATGTCAAGACTGAAAATACATATTAGGATGATGAATTTGTTCTTATTTTCAGAAAATCATGTTTTTTTTTAAATTCTTACCATATCAGTAGGATAAGATTTCTTCCAAAAACTGTTAATGAACAGGTAAAATACAGACAATGTCTCAATGTGATTATTTCATAATTTTACCTTTCCATAGAAAATATTGAAGTCTTTATAATTTGACTAATATCCACCACGTAGTTAACCTTAAAAAAGATAATCATTCACAGATTGTAAAACCAAAAATTAATATTATGTACCACCTGATTCTTTGTCAGTAAACTGGTAGAAGCACTAGAAACTTCAGTTCTTACTGGAAAAAAAAGAGTAAAAGCCAACTTTTAAAATTGTCAATAATTATAGCTCTGGGAATCCTTCACTCAAGCTTTGAATCCACAGCTTCTAAGTATAGTGTTGACTTGAAAGTTTGAGTCTGTCAGGTGAGAGGGAAGCTTTTTGACAGGTACAGAGTTGCAAATTTGCAAGAAGAAAAAGTTCTAGAGATCTGTCTCACATCATTGTGAATATATTTAACACTATTGAACTGCATACATAACAATGATTGAGAGGGTAACTTATGTTACATGTTCTATCACAATTGTTTAAAAAAAAACTTGAATCTGAGTCACAACATTTGAAGGAGAATAAGAAGAGAGGCTCTGCTTATCTTCACATAACTTAAAATTTGTGTGTGTGGGTTGTAGTATAATGTATAAGTGATTGATCACACTATGCAATCCAAATGTGCAATGGATAAAAGGCTTTAGAAATTTTAAAAAGAAAGAAATCTTATCTTGGTGAGAAAACTAACAATGAAGGAGTTTCTTTTTGATAGGAGACAGGCAGATGTATGTGGTAGAAACACAAGTTAAGGGAATCATTCTATAAATAGGCCCACTGTGCTGACCTGCACATGGTTCTCCAAGAAGCAATTTACCTGCAGCCCTGCCTGGCTTGAGTGGACAGAATATGTCACATTCCTCAGCAAACTACCTGTTATCTGCAGGAGAATTGCAGGTCTAAAATAATGTTGATAAGAGGAATCCAAGTAACACTTAAGGGGGAGACTTTTGTGACCCTTTTGACAGACCAAATCCTGGAACTCAGAGAGATAAGGATAATTCGTTCTAACCATGAAATCTGTGAGAATGTATGCTTAAGAATACAATTAGAATCTGGTCAGCATGGGCCAATTAGCTCTAGAGTTGTCATGGTGTTGGGGACTTGAAAGTTTGATGTCATCCTGCTGTCAGTCAAAAGTCAAGAGATGAGCCTGGGTGAGACATTCTGGAATCTTTTGTGGAGTCCTCAATAAAACTAGAGTGCAGGAGATGCATGCTATCCCTCTCCTCACTGAAAGGACCCACTTTCTCCTTTAAGAATGTTCCCCTTTCCCATTCCTTCTAATAAACATATGTCCTGTTACTCTTTGTAACTTGTTTTAAAACTTTCTGACTTGATCACAAGCATTGGGGTTTGCAGGGGGTTTAATGCTGCCTTGGTTTCCCATAAGGACCCAACCCTATATCACTTTCAGGTAAAAAGCTTGGTTTATATCTATCACAATCTAATTCCAAAACTTGGGTTGACACCTCTAGTTGATTTTTGAATAGGAAAAGTGTTGTCATTACACATGTTCCTCCACTTTAAAATAATACTTATAGTAAGATTAGTAGATAGTTCTCATAATGGGATTACCAATAAGTCTTAAAATTTACACTAAATATTAATATAGATTTTTGAAATATAATTAGATCACTCATTTGAAAGGTGTTTTATACCAGTGACCATAGAAAATATGGTAAATAAAAATAAATTTAAATAGAGAAGAAAAAAATACAGCAAATAAAGGTCTTATTTATATATCCTTTTATCAAGTTATGGTTAATTATCTTTTCATTGACTAAGAAAATCAAGAATTCGTACATTAATCTCATTCAGAATTTCAATTTTCTATCTGGAATGTCCTCTCAAAATTGCCAACATGGGGAAAACTCAATGCTCCCTCTGTTGCTTGTGTTTACAATGCTGTTTCTGTCTTAATGTTAACATATGTCATTCTCACACAGTAGAAGAAAAATACAATTTTGAAAATGATGCTTTTTGTTATCTTGCTTAGATTTCTGAGCCATAGTTAAAAGCAGCTTTTTTTTCTCCTTAAATTCTCTCCACACATTTGATATCTTGGACACTTGTCTGCAACCCAGAATACTGGTGCCAGACTTCTCAAAATTTTCAGGCTGAGACAATATAAATCAGCATCTAGGAATTTTGCCACTGACTTGATAGCAAGAGGAAGGAGACTGGGAATTAGAGGTAGACAGAAATGAGTTGATGATTTTTAATTGCCCTGTGTCTTTGTAGGTTAATGAACTCTCTTTTTCAATCATCCTGAGTGCAATGATGTTTGAGTGGTGTACTATAGATAAACAGTGAGAAACTCCAAGCACCCTGTTTATTTGAGATCTTGATTGTTAAAAGTGTATTTGAGATCTAACAGTTTACTTACAACTTTTCTCTCCCTGATAAAAGAAATCTAGATTTTGGTCAGAGTTGATAAAATGTCATTTTTTTTTTGAATTGGCAATAATATTGGAAATCAGTTTTCCCATATATTATTTTGCTTATTTATCTTCTTCAAATAAAAACATAGAAATTAGTGGGTGGAGATCAGAGAGTGCTTTAAACCAAACACCTGTGCATACATATACTTCCCCAGTGAGCACCAGAAATTGCATGAAAATGTGGAGAATGGAAAAGAAAAATAAGTCAAAAAGAAAAATTAACAGGAAAGTGATTATAACAAAGAGGAATGTGGTTGGTGCAAACTTAAATTTTAATTTGAACAGTTCCAGTTAGTTCAAACAAATAGTAGTAAGAACATGCTTTCCAGGACAGTGCATTTTATTTTCACAAAAGAAAAGTGATTTCACTGAACTATATGGGAAGAGGAGACACTTTAAATAAAAGGAATTTCTAAGAATAGAAAGCTATTTCAACTTCAGATGAGACCATGGAGTATATTTTGACATATTATGTCTTAGCCTTCAATTTAATAGTATTTCATGCACATGTTTCCTTTTTTATGTAGACACAGATTAGACTATACTTATATTTTCCATTATTCCTTCAATTTTCTATATTTCTCTGCAAAACATGCTTTATTTTGGATCAGGTTGTGTTCATAGACAGGCATTTATAGCAAGCTGTGAACATTATCCTGAATATATGTTCTCTGCTGGATGCCAAGAAGTCAGGTTCCCTTAAAATTGGCTATATTGGATTTATTGGAATAAAATAGGAAATAATGTAAATAGACAATTTATATTCAATGATCAAAATGCCTGTGGTTCACATATATATGCACTTATATGCATATGGTCTAAATGAATATGAATATTAATATACATGAATATTATATACATGAATATATTCACAGACATATAAATAGGTACATTTATTTCTAATTTAGGGAAAGTTTAAAGGCTGTTACAATTCTATGATAGCTAGTAATTACTAGATGCTAGACCATATATCTTTTACAATATTTGCATTATTTCCTTTAGTTCTTTCAAAATTCTATGGGTTGGATACCACTAATATCACTTTTGTGAAACTAAAGAGACCAACACTTAAATAGATTAAGCAGCTTTCCCAGAGTCTCACAGCTAGGAAGGGGCAGAGACAATATTTGCTTTAAGGAGATCTTTTTCAAAGTAAGTGTATAACCACATGCTGTGCTTCCTCTCAACAACAATGAAGGACAAATAAAAAATAAGAGAAATTAAAAGAATAAAACCAAGAGATAAAGCTAAAATGAAACAATATGTCAACCAACATTTTAAATTGTATTATTTTTCAATGAGTGACCACCAATTATGCTATATTTAGAATTCACTGAGCTAGTTGTGTATATTACTACATTTTTTAAATTTTATGCTTTAAAGTTATTCTTAAAAATCTCAGAATTAACATGACTAAAATGACAATAGACATTTTATTTGAATATTCACTTTTAAAGTTCTCAATACAGGGTAATAAAGGCACAGTATTCTAAAACAACAATACAAACAATAAATAAACAAAACAAAATTCCTATTGTAGCACACAGGTGGACATGGATTTCATAAAGCAGTTTCTCAAAATATTTCTCAAAGCATGGCCATCACCATCAGCTTCTCTGATCTGATTGAACCAGGAAGTTAAAACCTTGGAAAATGAGGGCTGGGGATGTGGCTCAAGCGGTAGCATGCTCACCTGGCATGCCTGTGGCCCAGGTTCGATCCTCAGCACCACATACAAACAAAGATGCTGTGTCTGCTGAAAACTAAAAAAATAAATACTAAAAAATTCTCTCTCTCTCTCTCAAAAATAAATAAATGAATACTTTTAAAAACCTTGGAGAATGGATTTACTGCAGTTACATCAGGCCTAGTAAGCGGCAAAAGAGTGCAAACAGAAATTAATTGGTGAGAACTTTTTGTAAGGAAAATTATTTCATCAGTTTATGTAAAATATCTTAACAACAGAAATAGATGAGCTAATTTTCTTTAACAAAACTGAAGAACCTGGAACAGATTCCTGTCAATGTGGAAGAAGAAGAAGTGCTATTCTTTCCCAAGCCTAGGTACAAATATTATTGCACTTTATTCTTAGGAAGTTTTCAGATATCTTCTTCAGAACTCCTCTTCATCTTATCAAACAAAATATTTCTCTAGTTTCTCCAAAATAAAACAATCAATCAAACAAACAAACAAACAAAAAAGACCCAAGGAGTTGATAGGAGTAGCATAAATGGTAACCCTCAACAGAAGGCTAGGGTAAAAATAGCAATGCTATTAGAGTAAAATGCAGTAATGAAATAAAACTGCACTTGTATTTGTAAAAATTCAAAAAAGCAAAAAACAAATAAAGAACATATTAAATATTAAAATTTTTAAGCCAAAGTAGTACAAACACAATTTAGAAAACAAACTCTACAGAAAGCTATAGAATGAAAGCAAAGCTTTTAACTCCTCTATCACCAGGACCATCTTCCTGTTCAGAAAAAACAGCTATTTTTATTTGTTATATATTTAAATTATTTTTAGTCATCAATAGTGTAACTTAAATGTTGTGTTTATGCCTCTGATTCTTAATCATCACTTTCAGACAACAAATCCGACCACTCTTTGCTGTGACATGAGGATATAATTACTCATTCTTCCTTTCATGTGTTCTAGCTTTTTAGTTTCCCAAGTTCTGGTAATCCTGCCAATATTTTATATGGTCAGCATTTTTTACTATTTACACTATTTCAAAAATATTAATTAAATCCTTTTTCAAATTTTAAACTATGATATGTGCCACCAGTATCACAATTATCCTATATACTCACTAAAATGAAGATTCTTAGGTTTAACTGCAAGAATCAAATTAAGAAGATCTGAGATGAAGAATAAGGGTCTGCATTTCTATTTTCTCAAGTTATTCTGTACATTAAATATCCAGAAAATCTTGGGGACTTCAAATTGAAAGTGAAATTATTTTAAAAAATATATCTATGTGTAAAATATATGTGTGTGTGTATGTACACACACATATGTGTGTTAAAGTAAATACTCTCATTGCAGTGCCAACAGAGAAGATAAAATACTATGTTATTGTTTTTTTCAAAAAGAAGATCTTTCTGTATTAAAGTCTAACATATCCACTTTTCTTTTTCTTTTTTTAAAATTTAATTTAATTTTTTACACAAATGGAGCACAACTTTTTATTTCTCTGGTTGTACATGATGTAGAGTCACCCCATTTGAGCAATCATATCCATATAAAGAGTAATAATGTCTGTCTCGTTCCAACATCTTTCCCTCACACGCAACCTTTCCTCCTCCCCTCCCCTCTGTGCAATCCAAAGTTTCTCCATTCTTCCCTTCTTCCCGTCCCCCAATTATGAATCATCATCCGCTTATCAGAGAAAACATTTGGCCTTTGTTTTTGGGGGGATTAGATTACTTTGCTTAGCATGATATTCTCCAACTACATCCATTTACCTATAAATGCCATAATTTTATTCTTCTTTAAGGCTGAGTATTATTCCATTGTGTGTATGTATGTGTATCAATCACATTTTCTCTATCCATTCATCTACTGAAGGGCATCTAGTTTGGTTCCACAGTTTAACTATTGTGAGTTGAGCTATTATAAATACTGATGTGGCTGCATCACTGTAGTACGCTGATTTTAAGTCCTTTGGGTATAGATTGAGAAATGGTATAGCTGGGTTAAATGGTATTTCCATTCCAAGTTTCTAAGAAATCTCCATTCTGCTTTCCAAAGTGGGTGCATCAATTTGCAGTATAGCAAAGAATCAGTGTACCTTTCTGCCCAGATCCTCACCAGCACTTATTGTTACTTGAATTCTTGATAATTTCCATTCTGACTGGTGTGAGATGAAATCTTAAAGTAGTTTTGATTTTCATTTATCTAATTGCTAGAGATGTTGAACATTTGTTCTTATAATTGTTGATTCATTGTACTTCATCTTGTGTGAAGGGCTTACTAATTTCCTTAGTCCATTTATTGATTGGATTATTTTTTTTTGGGGGGGGCATTGTTTTTTGAGTTCTTTATATATCTTGGAAATTAGTGTTGTATCTGGTGTGCATGTGGTAAAGACTTTCTCCCATTCTATTTGCTCTCTCTTCACATTATTGATTGTTTCCTTTGCTGCAGAGAAGCTCTTTAGTTTGAATCCATCCCATTTATTGATTCTTGATTTTATTTCCTGTGGTTTAGGAGTCTTGTTAAGGAAGTCAGGTCCTAAGCCAACACGATGAACATTTGGGCGTGCTTTTTCTTCTATTAGGCACAGGGTCTCTGGTCTAATTCCTAGGTCCTTGATCCACTTTTAGTTGAGTTTTTTGCATGGTGACAGAGAGGGGTTTAACTTGATTTTGCTACATATGGGTTTCTAGTTTTCCTAGTACCATTTGTTGAAGAGGCTCTCTTATTCAATTTATATTTTTGATTACTTTGTCTAGAGATAACTGTATTTATGTGTGTTTGTCTCTGTATCTTCTATTCTGTACCATTGGTCTATATGTCTATTTTGGTGCCAATACCATGCTGTTTTTGTTACTATAGCTCTGTAGTATAGTTTAAGTCTGGTATTGTGATGCCTTGGGCTTCACCCTTCTTGCTAAGGATTGTTTTGGCTATTCTGGGTCTCTTATTTTTCCAAATAAATTTCATGATTGATTTTTCTATTTCCAGTGAGGAATGTCACTGGAATTTTTATTGGAATTGTATTAAATATGTATAATACTTTTGGTAGTATGGTCATTTTGACAATATTAATTATGCCTATCCAAGAACACAGGAGATCATTCCATCTTCTAAGGTTGTCTTTAATTTCTTTATTTAGTGTTCTGTAGTTTTCCTTGTAGAGTTCTTTCACCTCTTTTGTTAGGTTGATTTTCATTTATTTTATTTTATTTTTTTGAGACTATTGTGAATGGGGTAGCTTTCCTAATTTCTCTTTCAGAAGATTCATCACTGATGTATAGAAATGCATTTGATTTATGAATGTTGATTTTATATCCTGCTACCTTGCTGAATTCATTTATTAGTTCTAGAAATTTTCTGGTGAAATTTTCAGATGCTGTAAGTATAGAATCTTGTCATCAGCAAATAGTGATAGTTTGATTTCTTTTTTTCCCCTATTTTTATCCGTTTAATTTCTTTCATCTGTCTAATTGCTCTGGCTAGAGTTTCAAGGACTGTGTTAAATAGAAATAAAACATCCACTTTTAATTTCATCTGAGCTTCATTCTGTTCTTGAACTTACTCAACTTCCATACATTTGTGTCAAATCAATCTAATATTTCCCTTTTGTTAGAATATTTTATGGTTAACATGGATTTTTAATGATTTATTAATAGACATTAGTATTTGCAAATTTCTGAATCACTGTGTTGCTCTTCTCCTTCACTAATAGCTTCAAACATTAAATACAAATGGGTTAGTCAACTTTCCATTTCTGTGACCAAAATGTCTCATAAGAACAACTTAGAAGACAAAATGGGTATTTTGGCTCATGGTTTCAGAAGTTCAGTATAGGGTCATCAAATCCATTATTTGGACCTGGGGTGAGTCAGAATATCATAGTTGGAGAAGCATGGCCCATGAACACTGTTTACCTCATGATAACCAGAAAGCAGAGACACAGGGAGTAGCCAGGGGGATAAGATATAATCCTCAAGGGCATATCCCCAAATGACCCACCTCCTACAGCTATACCCCACCTGCCTACAGTTACTATTCACTTAGTGCAATAGGACAGACTGATTTTTCAGACTCTGAAGACACTAGGGGAGAGGAGGAAAAAATGGGCACAGAAATACATACCAATATTTCTGAAAACAGACATCTCAGCAGAAATGTCATAGTGCCAGAGAGTTCAGTACAACATTTTCACAATACTAAAGGAAAATAAATAAATAAATAAAGCCAACCAAGAATACTGTACCCAGAAAAGTTATCCTTCAGAAATGAAGAAGAGATAAAGACATTCTTAGATGATAAAATAGAGAGAATACATCTCCACCATGCTTGTCCTACAAGAAATGCTAAACGAAGTTCAAATTGAAAGGCACATTAGTGAGTAAAAAGAAAATATATCAGAAGGCATAAAACTCACTGACAAAAGTAATTATACTGATAAATTCAGAATGTTTTAATGCTGCAGACATAGTACATAAGTCATTCATATCTTTAGAACCAAACAAGTAAAAATAACTACTGCATTATTTTCTAAGGAGTAAATATAAAAGGTTAAAGTAGGTTATAGAAAATTTGAAATTCAGGGAGAAATTAAATGCAAGTTTAGAATTTATTGTTTTTTTTTTTTGTGTGTGTGTATGTGTATGTTTTCCTAATACTAAAACTAGACAAGGACACAACACCAAAAAAAAAAAAAGAAAGAAAAGAAAGAAAGAAAGAAAAAATATAAGGCAACAAATATCCTCAAACTCTACTAGCAAACTGAACAAAATAGTATATTAGAAGTAATATGCACCAGGATATAATGCAAATCAATAAACTACAAATATATAAATATGCCAAACCACATCAAAAGAATGAAAGACAAAAACCATGTGATGATCTCATCAGGTGTAAAAAAGGTATTTGAAAAATTCAGCATCCATTCATGAAAAAAATGCTGAATAAACTAGTATATATAAAAGATATCTCAATATAATAAAAGCCATTTTTAAGTTAACAGCTAACATTGTACTAAAAGGGAAAAACTGAAAGTTTTTCTCTATAAGGCCTAGAACAAGACAAGAATGCCTACTTTCACTACTTTTATTTGACATTGCACTAGTCAGAGCAATTCAGTGAGAGAAAGGACATGTTGAATAGAAGTAACACATCCACTTTTAATTTCATCTGGGCTTCATGCTGTTCTTGAAATTACTCAACTTTCATAGACTTGTGTCAAATGAATCCAATATTTGTGTCATTCAGATTGGAAAAGTGGAATTTGAATTATCAATTGTTACTGTTTGCAGAAACATGATCCTATGTATAGAAATGTCCAAAGACTACACCAAAACAATTATTAGGACTAATG
>NW_026694595.1:0-3197 GCF_021218885.2 Marmota monax | reverse complement strand
CATGTATTAAGTAGATGAGACCCTCCGACAGTGGAAGGTAATCTGTTTTAATCAAAGTCCACTGACTGGATATACGAATTCCCACCCCACGCCCAAAACAAAAACTTTCACAGTAACATTTAACTGGTGTTTGGCCCAAACTGCTGGGTATTTGTGCCTAGCCAAATCAGTACATGTAATTAACTATTACAGTTACATTGAATAATCTTCCTTATAGAATCCAGCATTTCCCAGGGTGGACAAGCAGAAAATTAAGTATGGCTGAAACAATTTTCAGAGAAGTTCAGGAAAGACAGTTATGATATGTGCCTGAGAAGCAGAGAACCGACTGATAAACTGAACTACTACCACTTGTAGTTGGCTCTCTCTTCCACCCTCTCATGAAATGTGCTTACCCCTCCCAAAGAGATAACAACCATAGTGTTCATTCACTGCCAGAATGTAGTCAGAATCCCATATCTCTGTATGATTCACACCAGTCCACATGTGAGACCCAGTTTGACCTTGCTTAAGTCACAGCTGTGAATTCCAAATACCAGCATACAGTGTTAGGCATATGCAGCCTGATGTAGGAAGTATAGAATGAGCTATGTGTTGTGATTTGGATCTTAAATATCCACGAAAGGTCTATAAATATTTCCTCATCAGCCTCTGGCAATATTGAGAGG
Organism: Marmota monax; assembly: GCF_021218885.2. NCBI lineage: Eukaryota > Metazoa > Chordata > Mammalia > Rodentia > Sciuridae > Marmota > Marmota monax. The sequence goes on along the minus strand of NW_026694595.1, from coordinate 2,529 downwards.
TGATGAAACAGTAGGCGGTGGGTCCTACTGGAAGGAGGTTGCATGGTTGTGGACCTGCCCTTGAGGGGGATATTGGGACCCTGGCCTCATGCTCTCTACTCCCCAGCTGCCATGAGGTGAGCAGCATTACTCCAATATGTGATCTCTGCCATGATGTTCTGCCTCCATGGAGTCTCCAGAACCATGAAGCTGACCAAGTATACATAGAAAGAAATCTCTGAAATGTTCAGTCAAAATAAAGTTTACTTCCTTGTAATTGGTTTACCTTACATATGCTTTCAAAGCCACAGAAAGATGACTAATGTAATGAGGTAGATAAAAGATCAAAATGCCTGCTGTACAACACTCCTTAGATATTGCAGGGCAGATAATTTAATGCTATCTTTTATGGAGTGGAGTTTATTACTCAATTTGACAAGAGTTCTTTCACATTATTGTTTATCTCAATTTTTTGTAGGGCTCTTGGGTCTTTTCTCTGAGAAAACTTTCTGTTTTCATCTTGGATTTTTCTTTTTTTAAGTTTTTTTTTTTTTTCCGTAGATGCCGATGGACATGATTTATTTGTTTGTTTGTTTGATTTACTCTTAAGGCTCAAACCCAAGGCCTCACACATCCTAGACAAGCACCCTGGCACTGAGCTACAACCCCAACCCCTTGGCCTTTTCTTAAGTAGACATTGAACAATATGCCCTTATCTTTCTTAGAGTAATTAGGTTTCTCATCCAGAGTCTTGCATCTAGATAATTGGGAATACAAGGGTTGTTTTAAGTCTCAAAGATATTTTTACCCAGACTGGGCACTATTTTGATAAATATTTTCTCACAAACAATTTTCTTAATTCCTACAGTTATTCCTTAATCACTCTCCCTGATTCCATGGCAGGCCCATGGTAACCAGAAATAAATTCCACCCCAGAAAGCCACTATTCTATTGAGCATATCATTCACGATATAGCCAGTAAACAATATTCACCCTTGTAATTTGAATTAAAACACATATATGTGTATAAGTAGACATATGAATCTATATATACATATGTATATATGTATGTGTGGTCTCATATGTGAAGTACAGATAACACTGAAAATGTAAATGGGAACCACAAGATGTAATAGAGCTTTTTTTTCAAGGAACAAGGGAAAGTAAATAAGGAAGAATTGTCAATATACAGAAGAGGGCCCTGAGGCCTAGATTCAGAAGTAAGCACAAAGTGCACTGCTGCAAGAAAATGTGGCCTTCTCCAGGTAGATGTAGGCTCCTGTGGTGATGTGCAGAGGGGACATTATTTGGAAGAACTGAAGAACTCTCAGATGAGTAAACCTGCATGAACACTTGTTTGGGCTGCTTACAGAGGAAGTTGTTCTCTTAGTGCCTTTTCTGCATGTTGCTCACCCACTAAGCGTTAAAACCTACATATCCTGGTATATATGGGGCAGGAAGGAAATTCAGAATTAGCATCAGGAGAGAAGAGGTTCTCAAACATCTTAGGCTTCTTTGGATTAATTTAGATGCAATCACAAATAGGCAGAGTACATCTAGCTCCCTTAGTATTAGCAGTTCTGAGGTTGGAGTACCAGTGGCTCTCAGATTGTAGCATTAGCAGCACTCCCCATATGTTCCTGGCACCCTGGGCCAGCAACTCTCTATCATGGAAAGCCATCACCAAAATGCTTCAAAACTTCATATATCTTTAAAGCTCTTGAATTCAGTAAAGAGAGAAAAGAATTTATGCACTGTTTTATGATATCTTAATGTGTCATTTCCGTATTACACCATGTGAAATGCAAGACTAGACAACCTTTCTCACACTGCACGTTTTCTTTAGAATTCATGGAAATGCAGGGTTGTGAGTTGAACTTTCAGCTCAGAGGTGTGTATAGCACTCACCTAGCATGCATGAGGCACTGGGTTTGATCCTCAGTACCACATGAAAATAAAATGAAGATATTGTGTCCATCTGTAACTAGAAGATAAATATTCTAAAAAATGCATGTAGCTAGTCAGAAATTGTTTTGCACTTGGGAATTCCATTGGTTCAACTTCACTTTTTCCCTGAGTAAAAAATATTTATTGTCTTTATTAATTGGAAGGAGAACCAATACTATTGGTCTAAGTTTATGCTAATTGGGGTTTGGAAAAGTTGTGCAGTGGGCATCCCCACTGTGGGCAGGATTTGTTGCAGAAGGATAGCAGATCGGCTTGCCTCAGCTCACTTTGGTTTGGCCTGCCAGGCTCAGGTCTTCCTGAGGTGGGGGTAGAAGAGTCAAGTTCAATTGGATGGACTTATCAGAGGGACCCTCAAAGCAACCAGGTTTTAAGGATATGCATGTAGAGGTATACAGGAAAATGCATCTTTTAAGTCTAAAATTGAACCATTTGGAATGTTTAAGAATCTAGGATAACAAGGTGTAAGGATTGAAGAAAAAGGATGTATGGGAACCACTACCTCATTTGTTGATCTGAGGTCCTGTACTGGTCTCCATTCCCCATTGGACTTCCGTGGGTGTATTACATAAACTTTAACAGCAT